>NC_067438.1:12568328-12642639 GCF_009764475.1 Pristis pectinata | reverse complement strand
CTCTCACCTCTCTCTCGGTCGCTCTTCTGTCGCCTTTATTCCGCTCTTGTTATTTTTTCCCTTCTCCTCTCGCCTCCCGCGCAGCCACAACAACCACAAACCGTCCGCCCCCCCCAGCGACGTCACTTCCCTCTCCGGTGTGGGCCGTCACGTGACGCGGGAGGACAACTTTCAAGCCTCTGCCTGCACTGTGAGATGCCGCTGGTGTGAATTATAGTTTTAAAGAAATCTTCGCGGTTTGCAATAATAGTTGGTCAAAAGTTTGCCATGATTGTGCATAATTTATGATTAAGTTAAGTTTTTCTTTTCAAATTCCAGTTTATTATCATCTGCCACAAGTCCCATGTGATGCACAGGTGCAATGAAAACTTCCTTGCAGCAGCATCACAGGCATCAGATGAGCAGCATTCACAAGAAAAAAAACATAAATTATGCACAGTTTTTACAAGAAATAACACAATGAGAACAAAAAAAAACAAAGTCCATTGTAGTGCAAAGTGTAGGGCAGGCACGGTAGTGTAGCAGTCAGCGTAACCCTATTACAGCGCCAGTGACCCAGGTTCAATTCCGGCACTCTGTCTGTAAGGAGTTTGTACGTTCCCCCCGTGCCTGCTTGGGTTTCCTCCGGTTTCTTCCCATGTTCCAAAGACGTACAGGTTAGGAAGTTGTGGGTGTGCTACGTTGGCGTCGGAAGCGTGGCGACACTTGCGGGCTGCCCCCAGAACACTCTATGCAAAAAGATGCATTTCACTGTGTTTCGATGTACGTGTGACTAATAAAGAAATCTTCTCATACTGTTGCTAAATTGAGGTAGTGATTAGAGTTGTGCAGGTTGGTTCAAGAACCAAATGGTTGAAGGGAAGTAGCAGTTCTTGAACCTGGAGGTGTGAGACTTCAGGCTTCTGTTCCTCCTGCCCGATGGTAGCTGAGAGAAGATGGCATGGCCCGGATGGTGGAGATATTTTGATGATGGATGTTGCCTTCTTGAGGCAGCGCCTCATGTGGATGCTACCGATGGTGGGCAGGGTGGTACCCATGATGCGTTGGGATGAGTCCACTGCTCTCTGCAGCTTATCTGATGCTCTCTACCTGTGATACTGCTGCAAGCAAGTTTTTCATTGATCCTGTGCTCACATGGACTTGTACGTATGACAGTGAGCTCAACTTTGACTTTGGCATTCCTCAAAACCCCATTGCAGAGCAGAGAGCCCCTGGGATAGTTGGGTTAATTTCACATTCTTTCTGCTGCAGGATGGCAATGCATTTAAATTCTGCACTCTTTTGGGGGAAAAGTGTTGAGTGGCTATTTGGCTGGGGGCTGCACTGCAATTATATTTACCTAGTTACAATCTTTAGATGTAGAATTTAAACTCAAAGCACATTGCATACTAGTTTTTATATCCACTGGTAAGTAATCAAAGAGACAGAAGAGACTGCAGATGCTGGAATCTAGAGCAACAAACAATCTGCTGGAGGAACTCAGTGGGTCGAGCAGCATCTGTGGGGGGAAAAGGAATTGTCAATGTTTCAAGTCAGACCCCTGCATCAGGACTGGAGACTTGGAGATTGTAGATGCTGGAAACCAGAACGACAAGTAGTCCTGGTGCAGAGCTCCAGCAGATTGTGTTGCTCCAGATTCTAGCATCTGCAATATCCAGTCTTGATGCAGGGTTTTGACCCAAAATGTTGACAATTCCTTCCCCCACACCCCCCCCCCCGCCCCCACTGATGCTCCACCTGCAGAGCTCCTCCAGCAGATCGTTTGTTGCTTGAATGAGCAATCAAAACCCATGGAATTTTGGTTAGTACATGTACATTGTGTGCTGCAAGTACAGAACACACCCTAGGGGTTGAATGGCCTCCTGTTCCTCACCTGCTTTTTCCAACACTCACGATTCTTAAATACAAAGCCTGCATGTGGCTACAAAAGCCAGTAATGGTGTCTTTGCAGTGGCATAGATTTAGTCTCTATTCTGAGAACTAATCACGTTTTCTGTGACCAATCACTATTTAGCGACAACTGTTACTGTGGAGTGAGAATTGGGCTTGGTTGTGTTTCTACCACAGTAGAATAGCTTGCTTCAGTGATATGAGTTATGAAACCTGGACTCCTAACAGGATGCTGAGGATGTGCTGACTTTCAGTTGAGACGAAACTTGGGCCCTGTCTGCTTTCTGTCATGCATGTAAGGGATTCTGTTACACTACTTTGAAAAGCAGAAGACGCAGCAGCCCAAATTCTAGTCCCATATTTATCATTAAGGCAAGTGATATGTTTGGTCTGTTACGGACTCAGTGAAAGTCCCTTTAAGATAGAGAGTGTGTGTGTATGTGTGTGTGGGGCGTGCTTACGTCAATAGAAGATAAAGGACGTAATGACGTTGTTGAAGAAGTTAGAAGAAGAAGAAGAGAGAGAGAGAGAAGGGAGAGAGACACCAGCCTGCTTGTTTTCTCTATCGATGGATGAGAAACAATAACTGTGTTTGCCACTGAAATCCATGTATGGAAGTTGGAAGTAATCTGGTGGAGTTCACTTTGTTGCTGACCTGTAGAAGGAAACAGGTATTTGTGTGTGGACGACCACGGTTCGGATGCTTTTCGGGGTGAGGAAGTCACTACCGAGTAAACACTGAAGTGTCGTTTGGGTTCCATCGTGGAACATTTGGATTTCGTATGTACTCTCTCTATGTTTTTCTACATCTACATCTTATCTTCAGACAACGGTGGTTGTTGAAGAAGCCCTTGCTCATGTTTCACCTTATGGCTTGCGGAACTGAACTTAAGAACCATTCAGGAACTGGGAGTTTTGGACTTTGTCACACACACACACGAAGAGTTTAGTTTTGGGGTTAACGTTCAAGGTTTAACATTTTTGAATTCTAACATACTAACATTTGTACTTTTATTTTACGTATTATCATAAGTAGTGATTAATAAAATAGTTTTTAACACTAAATCATGCTCAGTGTGTTTCTTTTGTTGCTGGTTCGTGACAGGTCGTACAATGCAGTTGCTGGAATCTTGCTATGCACACTTTGGCTGCAGTTGTTCCTTAATTACAAATCATCATATAGGTTAAGCATTGTGAATGGTGCCTTCATGTATTAGGGGTGAACATCACCAATGGCCTCTCCTGGTCCAACTACGCAGACGTAACAGCCAAGAAAGCTCACCAGTGCCTCTGCTTCCTCAGGAGGCTAAAGAAATTCAGCATGTCCCCGTTGACCCTCACCGATTTTTATAGATGCACCATAGAAAGCATCCTATCCGGATGCACCACAGCTTAGTACAGCAACTGCTCTGCCGGATGCCACAAGAAACTGCAGGGAGTTGTGGACGCAGCTCAGCATATCACAGAAACCAGCCTCCTCACCATGGACTCTTGTCTACACTTCTCGCTGCCTCGGTAAAGCAGCCAGCATAATCAAAGGCCCCACCCTCCTTAGACATTCTCTAATCTCCCACCTCCCATCGGGCAAAAGGTATAAAAGCCTGAAAGCGCGTACCACCAGGCTCAAGGACAGCTTCTATCCCACTGTTATAAGACCACTGAACAGTCCTGTTGTACAATACAATGGACTCTTGACATCACAATCTACCTCGTCATGGCCCTAGCACCTTGTCTGCCTGCACCGCACTTTCTGTAACTGTAACACTATTCTGCATTCTGCTATTGCTTTTCTCTTGTACTACCTCAAGGTACTGATGTGATGAAATGATCTGTATGGATGGCATGGAAAAGGTTTTTCACTGTACCTCAGTACATGTGACAAGAATAAACCAATTTACCACCAATTTAATTTAAATTAAACAGAAATGGTCATTTTTTAATGCTCAATTTTCAACTCGAGCTTTAAAGAATGACTGCGTTTCTGTAGCACCCTCTGACGTGCCAGGAAGAGGCTCACATTCCACAAAACCGCAGTGCCTTAAGGAATAGAGGAGTGAGAAGAAAACCAGTGTGGTGAAAGGAGTGAGTCACAGTGTTTCTGTGACGAGTTGTGGGGCCAGTTCACCTGAATGACCATCCATCCTCCTGGGTGTTAAATGGTCCTTGGCCCTGGGACACAGAACGAGAGTGATGATAAAAAGAACCAGCAGGCAAGGGTTGTATGCAGTGCTTTGCACGGGTCACTTGACAGCTGAGATGTAAAACTGACCTCCCATCCACTCCCAGGAACTCCTGTCCTGAAGGGCAGGGGAGTCAATCAACGTTCTAACCCTTTTGCAAGAGTGCACACTTTGTGCAGGCTCCTACTGACAGGCAGCCGCTGACATCCATTAAAGGGGCCACTGAGTTCTTGTATAACAGCTTGGAAAGGAGTGCGAGCCGAGGTAGCCAGGAGGATGAGAGCTCGTTTACTTCTCGGGCATGAGCTCCGCATTGCTATCAGTGACATGAAGCAAATATACATGTTCTGACAGAGTGAAGTGCCATTGTTTTGTTAGGAAGAGAGAAGGGAGCTACGCAGGCCCAGGAAAGTAAGAGTTTGAATAAGACAAAAGGAACAATAGGATCTGAGATCAGATTCACAGATCACTGAAAGTAGTACACAGTTCATAAGGCCATTTTAATAAAGCAAAAGGGTTCATTTCCAGAGAGATAGAAGAGAAAAGTAGAGAAGTTACAGAGCACAGAACGCTTTCTACACTTCCTGCTGCCTCGGGAAAGCAGTCAGCATAACCAAAGACCCCCACCCACCCCGGACATTCTCTCTTCTCCCCCCTCCCATCGGGTAGAAGATACAAAAGACTGAAAGCATGTCCCACCAGGCTCAAGGACAGCTTCTGTCCCACTGTTGTAAGGCTATTGAACAGTCCACTGGTACGATAAGATGGACTCGACCTCACAATCTAACTCGTTATGGCCTTGCACCTTACTGTCTGCCTGCACTCTCTGTAGCTGTAACACTATTCTGCATTCTATTCTTGTTTTTACCTTGTACTACCTTAATGTACTGATGTAATTGATCTGTATGAACAGATTGCAAGACAAGTTTTTCACTGTACCTCAGTACATGTGACAATAATAAACTGATTAACTCAGGTTGAGCCAGGAGAGCCGCTGCCTGACAGCTCCAGCAAACCTGGGTTCGATCCTGACCTCTGGCACTGCTTGCTTGGCATTCGCACATTCTTCCTGTGACTGCGTGAGTTCCCCAACCCCCGGATGCTCCAGTTCCTTCCCACACCCCCCAAAAAAATGCAGCTTTCTGGATTAATTGGCTGCTGTAAATTGCCCCTGGTGTTGTGGGTGAGGGGTAGAATCCAGTGGGAATGTGGGGGAGAATAAAGCAGGATCGGTGCAAATGTGTTTGACAGTCAGTGCATTCGTGATTTGGAGGGCCTATGTGCTGCACGACTGACACTTGGAACACTGAGGAATCTCCATATTGTTAAAAACAGCAGGGGTAGAGAGGAGCTACCATAGAGGTGTATGAGTACTGAGAAGGTGGAAGATTTTACCAACATGAGCATGAAGAGACGACACCGTAGATGCTGGAATCTGGAGCAACAAAAAACTGCTGGAGGAACTCAGGTCAGGCAGCATCTGTGGAGGGTCAGGATCCTGCATCAGGACTGAGAGTGTGGAGGGAAGGTAGCCAGTTTATAGGAGGGGCTGGGAGCTGAGAGGTGGATACAGATTTGGGGGGGGGGGGCGCGCAGAGGTGATGGGCAGAGCAAGCCAGTGGGGGAGGTCATGTGTTGAGACAAGAGGCTGGAAGGTGATAGGTGGAAATGGATGTCGGGGGGGGGGGGTGTGATGGGCATATGGAGCTAGTGGGGGGGGGGGGAGGTCTTGAGACAGGCTGGAAGGTGATAGGTGGAAACGCAAGAAAAAAATCGGCAAATGGAGCCAGGTGGGAGAAGGGAGGGGGTTGGAAAGTAGACTCTCGATGGGATTTCACCAGAGGACCTTTTCAGGGGCTGATAAGGTCAGAGTCAGAGTTGTACAGCACAGAAACAGGCCCTTCGGCCCCACACATCCAAGCTGTCTAACAGCTAGTCCCATTTGCCTGCATTTGGCCCATATCCCCCTAAACCTTTCCTATCAATGTGTCTGACCAAGTGGCTTTTAGGTGTAATTGTACCCACCTCTACCACTTTCGCTGGCACCTCATTCCACATACACACGACCCTCTGTGTGGTAAAGGTAGTCTCTCAGGTCCCCTTTATATCTTTCCCCTCTTCGCTTTAAAACTATGCCTGATAATACTCCCCAACCCTGGAAAAAAGACTAACATCTACACCCCTTGTGATTTTATAAATCTCAGGTCACCCCTCAGCCTCCTACCCTCCAGAGCAAAAAAAACCCAGCCTATCCAGCTTCTCCTTATAACTCAAACCCTCCAGTCCCAGTTACATCCTCATGAATCTTTCCTGCGCCCTCTCCAGCTTAATGACATCCTTCCTATGGCTGGGCAACACTCCAAGTGAGGTCTCACCAATGATTTGTACAGCTGTACATGACGTCCCAACTCTTGTACTCAATGCCCGGAGAAGTGAAGGCCAGTGTGCCAAATGCCTTCTTCACCACCCTGTCTACCTGTGTCTCCACTTTCAGGGAACTATGTACCTGTACCCCTAGGTCTCTGTTCTACAGCACTCCCCAGGGCCTTACCATTTACTGTGTGGGACCTACTGTTGTGAAAAAAGGTTCTTTGGGGTCTCAAAGGTAGAGGACTCTGGACACAGTCTTTGGAACTTTTTGAAAATGATTTAATCACAAAGGCAAACGGGAACAGAATGAATGGGAACAGATGCACACTCTCACACAGGTGATCGCGAAACATGGGGAAGTCACAATGGGGGTAAAGTGCACGCATGCGCACACACATACACACAGCAAACTGGTTACAAGTGATCAGGGAAAACACAATACAATGTCTGAACATCCTGACTCTGTGCAAGCATCAGCTGTACACTACCAGGAATCTACTCAGGACACTCCTAACCCCTGTGGAAGTGCACACTCTTACCGATGGTCCCTTCAGCATGGTTTCAACTCCTGCAGCAATCAAAAGAGAATGAACCACACACATGTGGCATTCTTTATAGTGCTGGAGAGCTGGGTGGAGCCAGTTCAGGTAATTCAAAAGGTCCAATAGGTCACGGCCAGGTACAAAGGTGTGTACAGGAACAAATGGTCAAGGGTGTGCACTAATGAGTGGGTGGAGCCAGACCTTGATTGACAGCGGTGTTGCTTTAGACCAGTGCTCAATGGCGTCACATGACAGCCATGACCTTTCACACTACACCTGCCCTGTTTTTACTTAACAAAGTTCAACACCTCACACTTATCCGAGTTAAATCCCTTCTGCCATTCTTTAGCCCACTTCCCCAGTTGATCTGAATCCCATTGTAATCTTCGAGATAGAGAAGAGAGAGTATGAACAAGTTCAGACTGACGGGTGCCCTGATAAGAGGGCTCTACAATTACGAAGAGGTTTGACAGAGAAAATCATTCCACTTGAAAATTACAATGTAGGATATTCAGTAGCAAGCCTTTATTCAAGGATATTACACACAAAGTGCTGGAGGAACTCAGCAGGTAAGGCAGCATCCGTGGAGGGAAATAAACAGTCGACGTTTCGGGCCGAGACCCTTCATCAGGACAGGAAAGGAGGAGGGCAGAAGCCAGAATAAGAAGGCGGGGGAGGGGGAGGAGCACACGCAGGCAGGGGACAGGTGAGTCCAGGTGACAGGTGAGAGAGGGAAGTTAGGTGGGTGGGGGGAGGGTGTGGAAGATGTGTGAGAGATGATAGAAGAGGCCAAGGGCTGAAGAAGGAGGAATCAGGTACGAGAGGGCAGTGGACCATGGAATAAAGGATGGGGGAGGGAAGGAGAGGAGATGGGCAAGACATCAGGGAGAGGGAAGGTTCGAGGGAAGGTTCAAGGGAATGGTTACAATGTGGCACTCGTTACAACGTGATGACCAGTGTTGAGGAATTCAAAGAAAAACTAGATAAGTACATGAAGGAGAAATTATTATTACACATGAACGAGGGAGGTTCGTGAGGGAGAAAGAGGGATGAGGTGCGGAGGGTGGGTGGAGAGTGTGTGCACTGTTCTACGGAGCCATCACTTGGGGCCAAATGACTTTTACAGGGTTGTAAATTCTGTGTAATTCCAGGTAATCATAGCTCATAAAAGATAGACTTGCATTTATATAGCACCCACCGCGATGTCCCAAAGCACTGCTCAACTTGTTTGTTGCTTCAGATTCCAGCATCTGCAGTCTCTTAGAGTCACACAGCGTGGAAACAGGCCCTTCAGCCCAACTCAGCCGTGCCAACCCAGAGCGAGTCCCATTTGCCTGCATTTGGCCCAAATCCCTCTACTGGTCCATGCCGACCGAGATGCCCATCTAAGCTTGTCCCGTTGGCCTGTATTTGGTCCATCCAATGATTACTCCCCAACCTTTAACACAGAACAGTGCACCACAGGAACAGGCCCTTCAACCCACCATGTCTGTGCTGACCATGATGCCAATTCTGCCTGCACATGGTTTGCATCCCTCCATCCCCTGCCTCTTCATGTCTCTGTCTCAATATTGGTATTGGTATGGGTTTATTATTGTCACTTGTACCAAAGTACAGTGAAAAACTTGTCTTGCATACCGATCGTACAGGTCAATTCATTACACAGTGCAGTTACGTTGAGTTAGTATAGAGTGCATTGAGGTAGTACAGAGTACATTGATGTAGTACAGGTAAAAACAATAACAATACAGAGTAAAGTGTCACGGCCACAGAGAAAGTGCAGTGCCATAAGGTGCAAGGTCACAACAAGGTAGGTCGTGAGGTCGGAGTCTATCTTATCGTATAAGGGAACCGTTCAATAGTCTTATCACAGTGGGGTAGAAGCTGTCCTTGAGCCTGGTGGTACGTGCCATCAGGCCCTGTATCTTCTACCGGATGGAAGAGAGAAGAAGGAATGACCCAGGTGGGTGGGGTCTTTGATTATGCTGGCTGCTTCACCAAGACAGCGTGAGGTAAAGACAGAGTCCAAGGGTGTGTTGCTGCTTCCACAGCTTCCCCTAGCAGTGTGTTCCAGGCACCTACCACTCTCTGTGTAAAAAAAACTTGCCTCGATCTCCTTTAATCTAACCCCTCTCACCTTAAAGCTATGCCCTCTAGTATTTGACATTTCCAACCTGGGAAAAAGGCTCTTGACTATCGACTCTATTTTGTTTGAAATAGTGTTTTTGGTATCTTTCACATTCAGATCTTTTTTTTTCAATTTTTTTATTAGTTTCCAAATTAATACCTATTAATAAATAACATCGATGATTGTACATGTTGTACATTGTACAAAGAGATCAAGAGAACAATCATGGCATGGACAATCATAAAGAATAATAAAATATATAAAAAAAATCTTTAGATCTCACGATCTCGTAGTAGATGCATATAATATAACAGAAAAGAAAGAAAAAGATTTATTGTGCACATAAAAGAAAAGAAAAAAAATCCCCAAATCAATAGAAAATTGTAAATAATCAAACCGAACTAAGAAGAAAATTTCAATAAAAAAGACAAAAAAAAGAAAAAAAACTGGACTAAAATTTCTCAGTAGAAACAGCTATATTATGTCGTCAACTCCGTTCCTCTAAATTGAAAAGTTATTGAAAAGGGATCTATATCATATGAAATTATTGAATAAATGGACTCCAAATGTCTCCAAATTTAAGCGAAGGATCAGCAGTACCACTCCTAATTTTTTCCAAGTTTAAACATGCTATAGTTTGAGAGAACCATTGAAAAGTAGTTGGGGGTATTGGATCCTTCCATTTCAGCAAAATGGATCGTTCGGCCATTAATGTAACAAAGGCAATCATACGGTTAGCGGAAGGAGATAAATGGCCAGACTCTATCCTTGGTAATCCAAAAATTGCAGTGATAGGGTGAAGTTGTAAGTCAATATTCAATACAGTTGAGGTAATGTTAAAAATGTCTTTCCAATATTTTTCCAAAAGAGGACAGGACCAAAACATATGTGTCAGAGAAGCCATGTTCGATTTACATCTGTCACATAGAGGATTTATATATCACCGGATCTTTTATGAGTGAGTCCTGCTAATAATATCAGAATCAGGTTTATTATCACTGTCTTATATGATGTGAAATGTGTTGTTTTGTGGCAGCAGTACAGTGCAAAGACATAGAAGCTATTGTAAATGACAAAAATTAATAAATAGTGCAAAAGAAAAGGAGTAACGAGGCAGTGGTCATGGGTTCATGACTGTTCAGAAATCTGATGGCAGAGGCGAAGAAGCTGTTTTGGAATTATTGAGTGTGGGTCTTCAGGCTTCTGTACCTCCTCCCCGATGGTAGTAATGAGAAGAGGGCATGTCCCAGGTGGTGAGGGTCCTTAATGATGGATGCCGCCTTCTTGAGGCGTCGCCTTCTTGAAGCACCACCTCTTGAAGACGTCCACGATGGTGGGGAGTGATGATTTGTATGAGATATAGCCAATAAAGTTGAAAAATACGATGATGCTGGAGGAACTCAGCAGGCCAGGCGGCATCCATGGAGGAAAGCAGGCGGTCAACGTTTTGGGTCAGGACCCTTCTTCAGGACTGAAGATAGGAAAAGGGGAAGCCCAATATATATAGGAGGGAAAAGCAGAGCAGTGATAGGTGGACAGAAGAGGGGAGGCGGGGTGGGCACAGGGTGGTGATAGGTAGATGCAGGTGAGAGATAGTGATGGGGAGGAGGGGAGAGCAGATCCACCGGGGGATGGGGCAAAGGTAAGGAGGGAAAAAGGGGGGTAGAAAAAAGAGAGAGAGGCTAGGAAAGGGAAGAAAAGAAGAGGCACGGTTGGGGGTGGGTGTGGGGGAGGGAGTGAGGGGATTACTTAAAGTGGGAGAATTCAATGTTCATGCCGTTCGGCTGCAAGGTTCCAAGATGGAAAATGAGGTGCTGTTCCTCCAGTTTGCACTTGGAATTCTCCTGGCAGTGGAGGAGGCCGAGGACTGACATATCAGTGATAGTGTGGGAGGGGGAGTTGAAGTGATTGGCAATGGAGAGATGCAGATCACGGTTACGGATGGAGCACAGGTGTTCTGCGAGACGGTCAACTAGTCTGCGTTTGGTCTCACCAATGTAGAGGAGGCCACACTTGGAGCACCGAATGCAGTAGGTGATGTTAAGGGAGGTGCAGGTGAATCTCTGTCTCAGCTGAAAGGACAGTTTGGGTCCCTGGATAGAGGTGATGGAGGTGGTGCAGGGGCAGGTGTTGCACCTAGGGCGGGAGCAGTGGAAAGTTCCCAGGGTGGGAGTCGGATGGGTTGGGGTGGGAGGAGTGAACGAGGGAGTCACGGAGAGAGCAGTCCCTGTGAAAGGCAGAAAGGGGTGGGGAGGGGAAGATATGCTTAGTGGTGGGGTCCCGTTGGAGATGGCGGAAGTGGCAGAGAATGTGTTGGATACGTAGGCTGGTGGGGTGAAATGTGAGGACAAGGGGGACCCTATCCCTGCTGGGTCTGGGAGGGGTGGGAGTGAGAGCAGAGGTGTGGGAAATGGCAGAGATGCGGGTGCGAGCTCTCTCGACCACACTTGTGGGGGGAAGCTACAGTTAGTAAAGATGTTGGACGTCTCGGATGTCCTGGAGTGGAAAGCCTCATCATGGGAACCGATGCGGCGGAGGCAGAGAAATTGAGAGGAAGGGATAGCGTCCTTGCAAGAGACAAGGTGGGAGGAACTGCAATCGAGGTAGCTGTGAGCGTCAATGGGTTTGTAAAAGATGTCGAAGATGTCCTGACCCGAAACGTTGACCGCCTGCTTTTCTCCACGGATGCTGCCTGGCCTGCTGAGTTCCTCCAGCATCATCGTGTTTTTCATCTGGATTCCAGCATCTGCAGTCCTTTGTTTCTCTGGGCAATACGGTTGCTGTTTATACATGCAATCTACCGTTTTGTTACACATGGGAGTTGCCCATTCCCTCCCAAGCCATCTGGCCTCCAACTCTCCTCCCACCACCATATCACTACTCCCACTCCCACCCTTATTCTGAGTGCCTTTTTCCCACTGGAAGCTTCCCTCACTGAGAACAACTACCTCTGTAACATTGTCAGTCTTCACCTCTGGCTGAGCAGCTGAAACCTTCGTCTGTCCCTTTGCTCTCTTGAGACCGGACTGGCAATGGTCACTCCCAGCGCCCTAACTATTCACGTCAGAACCAATTGACAATGACCACTCACGTCGGGGTATAAGGTCATTCACCCCTTGTGAACATGTGGTCGTGCAAAACTGCTGACTCACCAGAGCTGCCCTCCATCTGAAGTAGCTGAGCTAGCCTTCTGGTTCAAGAACAATTAAAGTCGCAGAGAGATACAGCGCAAAACAGGCCCTTCAGCCCATCGAGTCCATGCCAACCATCAACCACCCATTTACACTAATCCCATCTTATTCTCCGCACATTCCCAACAACCCAGACTCTACCACTCACCCACACACTAGGGGAAAATTTACTGCAGCCAATTAACCTACTAACCAGCAAGTCTTTGGGATGTGGGAGGAAACCAGAGCACCCGGGGGAAACCCACGCGGCCATGGGGAGAACGTGCAAACTCCACACACACACACACACACACACACACACACACACACACACACACACACACACACACACACACACACAGTGGCGGAGGTCGAACTTGGGTCTCTGGCACTGAGAGGCAGCGGCTTTACCAGATGCACCACTGTGTTGCCCCAGGGACGAACATTAAATGTTGGCTCTACCACTGATGCTATGACCACCAAGTGAATTAAAACTGCAAGCTTGAAACAACACAATAGGGGTTTGTGCCACTGAGAAATACATCGTAATGTAGAGAAACTACTCAGTGTCTGGTATTGTCATTGGTTTGTTATTCTCACATGTACCGAGATACAGTGAAAGGCTTTTGACTGCGTGCCATCCAGACAGATCATTCCACACATCAGTACATCAAGGTAGTAGAAAGACAAACAGAATGCAGAATATAGTGTTACAGTCACAGAGCGAGTGCAGTGCAGGCAGACAATAAGGTGCAAGGGCCACGACGAGGTAGATTGGAAGATCAAGCATATGAGAGGTCCGTTCAAGAGTCTGCTAACAGCGGGATAGAAGCTGTACTTGAGTCTGATGTTACCTGCTCTCAGGCTTTTGTATCTTCAGCCCAACGGGAGAGGGGAGAAGAGGAAAATGACTGGGGTGGGAGTGGTCCTTGATTATGCTGGCTGCTTTCCCGAGGCAGCGGCAAGTGTAGATGGAGATAGTGGAGACTACCATATTATGGGGCCCTGGGGAAGAGCGCGAGACAAAGTATTCCCATGAGTAGGATGGTTGATAAACACAGATTAAGATTTTCTGATGACAGGTCACAGTACTTTAATGTTAACTTTTTTTTTCTCTCCTCAGATGCTGCCTGACCTGCTGAGAATTTGGAACATTATCCATTCTTGTTTCACGTACTGAGGGTGACTGGAGCTGCAGAGGGTGGATGAGCAGCATTTACTTTGACACGGCAAGTAGCTATCATTTCAAGTCCGAGTTTGTTGTCATGGGCGCACCATACCCAGGGGATAAATGCCACGATCATAAGCTTTTTCCAGCAGCAGCATAGTACATTACAAAATTATAAATTATGCATAGCTTACACCACAAAATAAACATCATGACTTTAGTGCAAGTTGAGGGAAATCTAGTTCGAGGGAGTGTGAGGGTTTTTCCAGGTTGGTTCAAGACCCTGACGGCAGTGGGGAAGAAGCTGTCGTTGAACCTTGAGGTGTGGGGTCTTCAGGCTCCTGTACCTCCTGCCTGATGGCAGCATCGAGAAGAGGGCACGGCCCAGATGGTGGGGGTCCCCGATGATGGACGTCACCTTCCTGAGACATCGCCTTGTGTAGATGTCCTCGATGGTGGGGAGAGCTGTACCCGTGATGGAACTGGCTGAGTCCGCCACTCTCTGTAGACCCTTGCGTTCCTGTGCATTGGACTGCCCACACCAGGCCCTGATGCAACCAGTCAGAATAATTAAGGAAAAGTCAGAACTGCCTGAGATGGCAGTGACAGCTACATCAATACAATTGCACGGAACAGATCTGGATAATTCGGACTTATGTGGAACCGTCGGGAAAGACCAGGTGAGTGGGACATGGGAGAGAGAGAATCGGGGAGCATGGCTACCGAGCAGGCAAGCAGTGATGAGCTGGATGACCTCAATGACTGGCAGTCTTGAAGGAAGCAGTGCCCGTTCCTGCTCCTCAGCCAAGCAGCAGGCTTCATGTCCACCTCTATCTAACTGGTCAGTGTATGAACGAGGGGGACTGCTCAGTGTGGATTTACCTCATGAGTGGTCAGGGTGGGTTTACCCCAGTGTGAGTGGTCAGTGCAGGTTTACCACTGTTAATGGTATTGTGGGCTTACCGTAGTGTGAGTGGTCAGTGTAGGTTTACCCGTCAGTGGTCAGTGTAGGCTTACCGCAATGTGAGTGGTCAGTGTGGGTTTACCCCAGCAAGTGGTCAGTGTGGGTTTACCCCAGTGCGTGGTCAGTGTGAGTTTACCCCAGTGTGAGTGGTTAGTGTGGGATTACCCCAGTGAGTGGTCAGTGTGGGTTTACCCCAGTGAGTGGTCAGTGTGGGTTTACCCCAGTGAGTGGTCAGTGAGGTATTACCCCAGTGAGTGGTCAGTGTGGGTTTACCCCATTGTGAATGGTCAGTGTGGGTTTACCCCGATGTGAGTAGTCAGTGTGGGTTTACCCCAGTGAGTGGTCAGTGTGGGTTTACCCCAGTACGTGGTCAGTGTGGGTTTACCCCGGTGTGAGTGGTCAGTGTGGGTTTACCCCAGCGAGTGGTCAGTGTGGGTTTACCCCAGTGAGAGGTCAGTGTGGGTTCATCTGCAACGTCCACATTGTTCTGTAGCGTGGGAGCAGGTCACTCTCTCAGCCGTCTCCTCGACCCTGGACATCTTACGGCGGTGAGCGAAAGGAAAGGCAGTGAGAAACTGCAAAACAAAAATTAAATTATTAAGACCAATGATCGGCAGCGTTCCGTGACATCAGCCCCAGCCACCGCCACGTCCGACTGAAAGAGTTCCAGGCATCTGTTCTCTTTGCTGTTCTGTCAAAGCTGAAATGATAATTGTTGACCCTGTCGCTCTGATATGCCAGGGTGGTGTTTAAATCCAGACCTCTGGTCATGCTGTCTCAGGGTGACAGCGTACGGCCCCCCCTCCTTCCCATATTCCCCACCCTGTTCATGATTCCACCTCACAGCCCCTCACTCCCATCCTCAGTACGTAACATTCCCAAAGTAATCTCAAACATGAGTTATTTACCGGCCAGGTTATCCCATTACCCCATCCCACCCTCCCCTTCCAAAGGCTCTCCTCCCTGGCATTCACTGATAAAGCTGAGTGTTGAGTATCCCCGCAGTGTGGCTGCTAATCGATCAGCTTGATTAATCACTCAGGGCGGGAGTTAGAGGGAAGTCTGGGGGTGGGATCAGGGGCAGGGTGGGGGTGTGAAGGCTGAAGTCCAAAAGGCAACAGCTGCTTCATTCAGGGTCCAAGAGGGAAAGGTCACTGACCAAAAGCAAAAAACATTACCAGCTCCTTGCAGGCTCTCTCACTCCCATTGTGTGCTGGAGGACGATGCTTTAATAAATAAGATTTTCACAGGGGAAGAAACTCTCAGAGCTTGTGGTCATGTCTTTTATTTGCCCACACTCAGTGTCTTCTGCTTCACACTCATTTATCTGGTGTGACTTCCCCTGACCAAACTTCTTTTGAAGATATGAAGGAGGGTGAAAAGCTTCCAATCGCATTGTTCCTTTCCAACCACCTGCTTGTGTCTCTGGTGCTGTTTGTATCCATGTGTCTGTGAGCCTCACACTGAACCAAGACACAAAATCGCAGCTCCTTTCGCACTAGAGTCATCGCCATACAACAGGGAAACAGGCCCTTCGGCCCAACTTGTCCATGCCGACCAAGATGTCCATCCGAGCTAGTCTCTAGTCTTTCATTATTTCTACCAATGTATATCACTTCACACTTAACTGAATTAAATTTCCTCACAATCTACCTCATTATGACCTTGCACCTTATTGTCTGCCTGCACTGCACTTTCTCTGTAACTGTAACACTTTATTCTGCATTCTGTTATTGTTTTGCCCTGTACTACCTCAATGCATTGTGCAATGAATAAATCTGTATGAATGGTATGCAAGACAAGTTTTTCACTGTACGTCGGTACACGTGACAATAATAAACCAATTCCAATTCCAATTCCAAATGTCATCTGCTCATTCAGCCAGTCTATCTATTATTCTCTTACAATCTGTTCCTACCTTCACTATTTACCACATATGGTGTCATTTTGAAATGTTACCTTGCACACTGACATCCAACTCATTAATACATATCAAATAATAGAGATCTGAGGTAAAAACAGAAAATGCTGGAAGCACTCAGCAGGTCAGGCAGCGTCTGTAGAGAGAGAAAAACAGTTGATGTTTCAGGTCTGCAACCCTTAGAACATACATCGGACAGTACAGCACAGGAATAGGCCTTAGGCCCACAGTTTGTGCCGAACAAAATGCTGAATTAAACTAAATCTCTTCTACCTGAGCATGATCCATATCCCTCTGTTCCCTGCATTTTCATGTGTTTATCTAACAGTCTCTTAAACACCACTATTGTATCTGCTTCTACTCCCACCCCTGGCAGCCCGTTCCAGGTACCCAACACTCTCTGTGTAAAAAAACGTGCCCCACACATCTCCTTTAAACTTTACCCCCTCTCACTTTAACTGCACGTTCTCTGGTACTTGACACTTCTACCCCAGGCAACAGATTCTGACAGTCTACCCTATCTATGCCTCTCATAATATTATAAACCTCTATCAGGTCTCCCCTCAGCCTCCGATGCTCCAGAGAAAACACCCCAAGTTTGTCCAACCTCTCATTATAGCTCGATCCCTCGAATCCAAGCAGCATCCCGGTGAACCTCTTTTGTACCCTTTCCAAAGCCTCCACATCCTTCCTGTAATGGGGCGACCAGAAATGCACACAGTATCAGATCAATCATCAGAACTGAAACATTGACTTTTCACGTTTGATTGTTTTTTTAATTTTTGATTTTTTTGAAGATATTCCCTGACCCTGAGGTAATATGTGGCCAATTTTGTTCAATGGAGAGAACTTAGACCATAGGAAAATGAGGGGTGATCTCATAGAGGTGTATAAAATCATGAGGGGCATAGATAAGGTGAATGCACACAGTCTTTTTCCCAGGGTTGGGGAATCAAGAACTAGAGGGCATAGGTTTAAGGTGAGAGGGGAGAGATTTAATAGGAATCTGAGGGGCAACTTTTTCACCCAGAGGGTGGTCAGTATATGGAATGAGCTGCCAGAGAAGCAGCTGAGGCAGGTACATTAACAACATTTAAAAGGTACTTGGACAGGTACATGGATAGGAAAGGTTTAGAGGGATATGGGCCAAATGCGGACAGATGGGACTTGCTTAGATGGGAATCTTGGTCAGCATGGACCAGTTGGGCTGAAGGGCCTGTTTCTGTGCTGTATGACTCTATGACTCTGTGAGTCTATGACTCACTGTGACACTAAGCCACAAATGATAGAACTGCATGCTTACAGCAACACACAATCTGCTGGAGGAACTCAGCGGGTCGAGCAGCGTCTGTGGGGAGGAAAGGAATTGTCGACGTTTTGGGTCGAAAGCCTGCACAATCCTGCTACATCAACCCGAGACGTCGACAATTCCTTTCCTCCCACAGATCCTGCTTGACCCCCTGAGTTCCTGCAGCAGATTGTCTGCTGCTTCAGATTCCAGTGACTTCAGCCTCTTGTGTCTTTCAAATTCCTCATCCTGTTTCTGCACACGATAGAAAATAGGGGCAGGAGTAGGCCACTCGGCCCTTCAAACCTACCCCACCATTCAACATTACCAGGGCTGATCTGCCTCACCTCCTCCAACTGTGCCAGTTCCCCATAGCCCTCAGTTCCCCAAAATGTGCCACCTTCCTCTTTGGATACCTGGATTGTGTGCACCACCCTGTACTGTCCGTGTGTCAGGGTACCTCCAGCTATTCTGCAGTTGCACTTATCTGAATCAGCAATTGTGTGGGAACCTGAAGCTTCACTGATCACCCAGCCAGACTGTGTTCAGTCCTTTAAACTGCCTTGATTTAAAGTGGCCACTGAGGGGCATCGGACAACTGTCCTTTGCTGAGCTACTCTGTGGTTTCTGGTCTCCATCACCCTGGTTTCGATGTTTTAACTTCCCAAGCTCTCTGCCTTAAGTGAATCACACGTGATAATCTTACGTTACTCCCACCTAATCTTAGTCAATAACACTGATGTCCCAGAATGTCAGGGGATCATAGAGAGATACAGCGCAGAAACAGGCCCCTCAGCCCACCAAGTCTGTGCCAACCATCGACCATCATCAACGGTGCTGAGGTCGAGAGGGTTGAGAGCTTCAAGTTCCTGGGAGTGAACATCACCAACAGCCTGTCCTGGTCAAATCACATACATGCCACGGCCAAGAATTCTCACCAGCGCCTCTACTTCCTCAGGAGGCTAAAGAATTTCAGTATGTCCCCTTTGACTCTCACCAACCTTTACCGATGCACCATAGAAAGCATCCAATCTGGATGCATCACGGCTTGGTATGGCAACTGCTCTGCCCAGGACCGCAAGAAACTGCAGAGAGTTGTGGACACAGCCCAGTGCATCACAGACACCAGCCTCCCCTCCTTGGACTCTTTACCTCTCGTTGTCTTGGTGAAGCAGCCAGCATAATCAAAGACCCCACCCACCCGGGTCATTCTCTCTTCTCTCCTCTTCCATTGGGTAGGTGCCTGAGGGCATGTACCACCAGACTTAAGGACAGCTTCTAACCCACTGTGATAAGACTATTAAACGGTTCCCTTATACAATGAGATGGACTATGACGTCACGATCTACCTTGTTGTGACATTGCACCTTATTGCACTGCACTTTCTCTGTAGCTGTGACACTTTACTCTGTACTGTTATTGTTTTACCTGTACGACCTCAGTGCACTCTGTACTAACTCAACGTAACTGCACTGTGTAATGAATTGACCTGTACCATCGGTTTGTAAGACAAGTTTTTCACTGTACCTCGGTACAAGTGACAATAATAAACCAATACCAATACCAATACCCATTTACACTAATCTGATTCAGATTCAGATTAGTTTATTGTCATATACACCAGGGAGCAATGAAATTCCTTGCTTGTGTGAAGTTCACAGAGTAAACAGTATACTCAGTAATATTAAACACAACAGTAAATACAGTGACAATGTAAAACAGCAGAATGGTGCGAAGATTGTAGTGCAATCTGAAGTAGTTCAGAATGAAATGCTAACGTGGGGAACTCGTACGCAGTGTACTTGGCTTTACAAAAGAGGCAGAGCTTACAAACACCAGGAGGTTGTGCATAGGCCACAGTGCGAGATCTGGCTCATGGGATGGATCCATCCACCTGTCCACACTCACTACCTCCAGAACCCCATGAACTCCCTTTATGTTCTGTCTGATCCCTCACCACACCTGCTACCCTGCTGAAGAGTTGCCAACTGTTCCCCATTGGACCTTGTCTCACCCCAACACAGACATTGCCTCTGTTCTATCCATTCCTCTTACCATCCTCTCTCCAACATAAAATTACCTTTTAATCTCTCTTTCTCAATTCTGACAGATGGTCTCAGACCTAAGATCAGAATAAGATTTATTATCACTGACGTATGTCATGAAATTTGTTGTTTTGCAGCAGCAGTACAGTGCAAGGCATAAAAATTACCACAGGTTACAAAAATAAATAAATTGTGCAAAAGACGAATAACGAGCTAGTGTTCATGGATTCATGGACTGTTC
The DNA here is from genome assembly GCF_009764475.1 of Pristis pectinata. Lineage (NCBI taxonomy): Eukaryota > Metazoa > Chordata > Chondrichthyes > Rhinopristiformes > Pristidae > Pristis > Pristis pectinata. Next base: position 12,622,732 of record NC_067438.1, on the reverse strand, counting down.
AGAAATCTGATGGCGGAGGGGAAGAAGCTGTTCCTGAAACATTAAGTGTGGGTCTTCAGGCTCCTGTACCTCCTCCCTGATGGTAGTTACGTGAAGAGGGCATGTCCCGGGTGGTGAGGGTCCTTACTGACAGATGCTGCCTTCTTGAGACACCTCCTCTTGAAAATGTCCTCAATGGCGGGGAGGGTTGTGTCTGTGATGGAGCTGGCGGAGTCTACAACTTTCTCCCACCTCTTTCGATCCTGCACATTGGAGCCTTCATACCAGGTGGTGATGCAACCAGTCAGAATGCTGTCCACCGTACATCTGTAGAAATTTACAAGAGCCATTGGTGACATACCAAATCTCCTAATGAAGTAGAGCCACTAGTGTGCCTTCTTCATGATTGCCTCAATGTGTTGGGCCCAAGTTAGATCCTCTGAGATGTTGACATCCAGGAACTTGAAGCTGTTCACCCTTTCCACCGCTGACCCCTCAATGAGGACTGGTGTGTGTTCTCCCAACTTCCCCTTCCTGAAGTCCACAATCAACTCCTTGGTCTTGCTGACATTGAGTGCGAGGTTGTTGTTGTGACAGCACTCAACCAGCTGGTCTACCTCACTCCTGTACGCCTCCTCATCGCCACCTGAGATTCTGCCAACAACAGTGGTGTCATCAGCAAATTTATATTATAGATGGCATTTGAGCTGTGCCTAGCCACCCAGTCATGAGTGTAGAGAGAGTAGAGTAGTAGGCTAAGCATGCATCCTTGAGGTGCGCCTGTGTTGATTGTCAATGAGGAAGAAATTAAAACATTAACTCTGTTTCTCTCTGCACAGTTGCTGCCTGACCTGCTGAGTGTTTGCAACTTTTGCAGTTTTTGCTTCAGATTTCTAACCTCTGCAGCCTTTTTTTGATTACCAGCAGTTTCGTATAGTACAGAATATCCTGGATCTGAAAGGGAGAATGGCTGCTCTGTTTGACTTTGGTACAGAATGCCAATTTTCTGGAAGTAAAGGATTGCAAATGAATCCTACACTAATCTCATTGTCCCCGGATAATTTGTGGGCTACTTTCTGATGTTGAGTAAAGGATGAATATTGGTAAGGTACATAGAACATAGACAATACATCACAGGGACCCTTCGGCCCACAACATCTGTGCTGACCATGATGCCAATTTAAACCTGCCTGCACATGGTCAATATCCCTCCATTTCCTGCCTGTTTATGTACCTGTCTAAATGCATCTTAAACATTCCTATTGTATCTGCTTCTCCCACCTCCCCTCACAGCGCATTCCAGGCACCCACCACTCTCTGTGTAAAAGTCTTGCCTCAAAAATCCCAGTTAAACTTTCCCATATTTAAAGATAAAGATATCTTTATTAGTCACATGTACATCAAAACACACAGTGAAATACATCTTTCTGTAGAGTGTTCTGGGGGGCAGCCCACAAGTGTCGCCACGCTTCTGGCACCAACATAGCATGCCCACAACTTCCTAACCTGTACGTCTTTGGAATGTGGGAGGAAACCGGAGCACCTGGAGGAAACCCACACAGACATGAGGAGAACGTACAAACTCCTTACAGACAGTGGCCGGAATCGAACCCGGGTCTCTGGCGCTGTAAAGCGTTATGCTAACCGCTACACTATAGTGCCTGCCCCTGTAGTATTTGACATTTCCACCCTGGAAAAAGACACTGTCTGCTTTGTCTATTCCTCTCATAAACCTCTATCAGGTCTCCCATCAGCCTCCGACGCCCCAGAGAAAACAACCCAAGTTTGTCCAACCTCTCCTTATAGCTCATACCCTCTAATCCAGGCAGCATCCTGGTTAACCTCTTCTGCACCCTCACGAAAGCCTCCACATCCTTCATGTAGGAACTGCACCTAATACTCCAAATGTGGCCAAGCCAAAGTTTCATACAGTTGCAACGTGACTTCCCAACTTTTGTACTCAATACCCCGACCGATGAAGGCAAGCATTCTTCACCACTCTAGCTACTTGCGTTGCCACTTTCAGGGAGCTTTGGACTTGCACCCCAAGATCTCTAAGTATATCAGTGTGTCAAAGGATTCTGCCATTTATTTGTACGTTTCCCTCGGGGTCCTTATATACGCTTAGTGAACTGCCCTGCTCTTCCTCAAATACAGCTCCAGAGACCCGGGTTCGATCCCGACCTCTAGCGCCGTCGGTGTGTGTGTGGGGTTTGCACGTTCTCCCTGTGACCGCGTGGGTTTCCCCCCCAGGTGCTCTGGTTTCCTCCCACAACCCAGAGACAGGCGAGTAGGTTAATTGGCGTATGTAAATTGCTCTCAGTGTGTGGGAGAATCTGGGAGGAGTTGATGGGAATGCGGGGAGAATAAAATGGGTTGAGTGCAGGATTAGTGTAAATGGGTCAAGTTCCTAGAAGTGAACATCATCAATAGCCTGTCCTGGTCAAATCATGTAGATGCCATGGCCAAGAAAGCTCACCAGTGCCTCTACTTCCTCAGGAGGCTAAAGAAATCCGATATGTCCCCTTTGACACTCACCAACTTTTATCGATACACCTATAGAAAGCATCCTATCTGGATGAATCACGGCTTGGTATGGCAACTGCTCTGCCCAGGACCGCAAGAAACTGCAGAGAGTTGCGGACACAGCGACAGCATGTCATGGAAACCAACCTCCCCTCCATGGACTCTTGTCTTTACCTCTCACTGTCTTGGTGAAGCAGCCAGCATAATCAAAGACCCCACCCACCCGGGTCATTCTCTCTTCTCTCCTCTCCCATCAGGTAGAAGATACAGGAGCCTGAGGGTACGTACCACCAAGCTCAAGGACAGCTTCTATCCCACGGTGATAAGACTATTGAACAGTTCCCTTATACGATGAGATGGACTCCGACCTCACAATCTACCTTGTTGTGACCTTGCACCTTATTGTCTACCTGCACTGCACGTCCTCTGTAACTGTGACACTTTACTCTATACTGTTATTGTTTTTACCTGTACTACATCAATGCACTCTGTACTAACTCAACGTAACTGCACTGTGTAATGAATTGACCTACACGATTGGTATGCAAGACAAGTTTTTCGCTGTACCTCGGTACAAGTGACAATAATAAACCAATACCAATACCAAATGGGTGGTTAATGGTCGGCACGGACTCAGTGGGCCAAAGGGCCTGTTCCTCTGCTGTATGAGTCTATGACTGTATTTCATTCAAAAGTTAGGAAACTCTAGTTAAGGTATGTTTTATGAATTCACTCCCGAAACCCTGTTGCCAATTTGTGGCCCCTGGGAATTAAATCACTCCCCCAGCACATTGCCTTCATGGACCACAGAAAACAGTTTAAACCCCAGAGGGTCTTTGTAATGGAAATGAGACGAGGGCCTGCTCTCCCAGACTGAATGCAAGTCATCCTCAATCCTCAGGAACTGCTTAAGAAGCCTAAAGACAATTCCACTGAATACACTTCCACACAGCCTCGGTTTGGACACGTTGCTATGGCAGCTGTGAAGGCATTCCCCCCTATTCCAGCCAGGATCAACACCCTGAGTTCAACAAATTACAACCTGCAAGTTACTGGAGTACGGCTCATTGGCATTCAGTCCCGACGAGGAGCTCTGTGTCAAAGCGAGTCCAACCAGTTCATCTCAGAACATAGACCAGTACAGCACAGAAACAGGCCCTTCGGCCCACCATGCCTGTACGGACCATCATGCCCATTTGAACTAAATCCATCTGTCTACACATGGTCTATATCCTATCTTTCCCTGCCTGTTCATGTGCCTGTGTAAAAGCCTCTTAAACGTTGCAATCGTATCTGCTTCCGCCACGTCCCCTGGCCAGCATGTCCCAGGCACCCACTGACTCTCTGTATAAAAAAATTGCCTCGTAAATCCCCTTTAAATTTCTCCTCTGCACTCCCTCCCCCATCTTAAACCTATGCCCTCCAGTATTTAACATTTCCACCCTGGGGAAAAATAGACTGTCTACTCTATCTATGCCTCTCATAACTTTATAGACTTCTACCGGGTCTCCCCTCAGCCTCCGCCGCTCCAGAGAAAACAATCTAAGTTTGTCCAACCTCTCCTTATAGTGAATACTCTCAAATCCAGAAATTAGTTGAGTCCTGATGCAGAGTCTCAACCCAAAATGTCGACTATCCCTTTCTTCCTAACAGATGCTGCTCGACCTGCTGAGTTCCTCCAGCAGATTGTGTGTTGCTCCAGATTCCAGCATCTGCAGTCTCTTGTGCCTCCTCTCGAATTACTTTCCAATCTTGCCCAAACAATCCCTGTGAAGGGAGACACTATAACTGCTCCTGTGATGATTTAATGCATTCAGTGCTCTACAATTCGGTCGGAGCTGGGAACCCAAATAAAGTCTCCAGTGAGGCCTTTATCAATTCCAAAGACAATATTCCAAAGACAATATTCCAAAGACAACAAAGTTTCCCTCAATGTCAGCAAAATGAAAGAGCTGGTCATTGACTTCAGAAAGCAGGGTAGAGAACGCGCCCCTGTATATAAAATGGTGCTAAGGTGGAGATGGTTGAGAGCTTCACGTTCCTCGGTATAAATGTCACCAATAGCTTGTACTGGTCCAACCATGTAGATGCTACGGCCAAGAAAGCTCACCAGCGCCTCTACTTCCTCAGAAGACTAAAGAAATTCAGCAGGTCCTTGTTGACCCTCACCAAGTTTTATAAATGCACCACAGAAAGCATCCTATCCAGATGCATCACGGCTTGGGGTGGCAACTGCTCTGCCCGGGACCGCAAGAAACTGCAGGGAGTTGGTAACACAGCTCAGCACATTACGGAAACCAGCCTCCCCTCCATGGACCTACACCTCTAGCTGCCTACACCACAATCCACACCTCCAGCTGCCTCGGGGCAGGTGATGGGAATGTGGTGAGAATAAAATGGGATTAGTGTAAATGGGTGGTTGATGGTCGGCACGGACTCAGTGGGCCGAAGGGCCAGTTTCCCGCCTGTATCTCTCTTTGACTCTCTGATTAAGCAAGGATCTGAACATTTGAAACCAAGGAGACTCACTAGCACTGCACATGGACATTTCAAATCACACTACAAGGAAAATCATTCTGTTTGAGTATGTAGACACGAGACTGCAGATGCTGGAAATCTGGAACAACGTACAAAGGCACTCGAGGAACTCAGCGGGTCAGGCAGCATCGTGGACAAAAAGGACAGTCGACATTTCGGGTTGAAACCCTTCATCTGGACATTCCAGATGAAGGGTCTCGACCTAAAACGTCAACTGTCCATTTCCCTCCATAGATGCTGCCTGACCCACTGAGCTCCTCCAGCACTGTGTGTGTTGCTGTTTGTGCTTGTGTCTTCTTAACCCTTCTCAATTTCTGTTTTCCTTTCGATTTGAGAAAGGGAATTTTCCACTGCGTGTCACCCATCACTGTGGCAACATGGGGAAAGCAGAACGGTTGGCTGCGGGCGAGGGTCAATGTGCAGCGGTTCCCCAACTGAGCTGGAGCTGAGCTGGGCCTGCAGTGGGTGATCGACGTGCTGGTGCGATGTGTGCGCTTGGGAGGAAATTGTGCATTTGCCAGCCAGCAAACTGCGAATTCCCCTCACATCCAACGCAGGGACTCCTTACATGGGTCCTTGGAATGTGATCCTGAATATATCTGCTTCCATCCACAGTTTCTGACTCCACCCTCTTTATATTTGTGTTCACAGGATGGGGGCTTTGTTGGCATTTGTCCCACATCCTGAATCGCCCTCCCTAGATTGCCTTGCTGGGGAGCTTCACAGAGGGCAGCTAAAGGGGCAACCACATCGAATCACAATCAGGTTTATTATCACTGACTTATGTGACATGAAATTTGTTGTTTAGCGGCAGCAGTACAGTACAAAAGGCATAAAATTACTATAAGATACCAAAAATATAGTGCAATAAAAAGATAATTTCAGATCATTTAAAAGGTTATTTAAAAAGGAATAACGAGGTAGTGTTCATGGGTTCATGGACCGTTCAGAAATCTGATGGCAGAGGGGAAGAAGCTGTTCCTGAATCGTTGGGTGTGGGTCTTCAGGCTCCTGTACCTCCTCCCCAAAGGTAGTAATGAGAAGAGGGCATGTCCCGGGTGGTGAGGGTCCTTGGTGATGGATGCCGCCTTCTTGAGGTCCTCGATGGTGGGGAAGGTTGTGCCCGTGGTGGAGCTGGCTGAGTCTACAACCCTCTGCAGCCTCTTGATAAAATGATAAAAGTATTCTTCATTTAAAAGTAATTCAAAAGTAATTTCCCTGGAGGGAAATTTTAGAAATGTTGGTAAAATCTCTCATGCACCAAGGGTTTTACAATAACAAACAGAGCTCCCTAATAATGAATGATAGAGAAATGGAGGGCTATGTGGGAGGGAAGGGTGAGAGAGATCTCAGAGCAGGATAAAATGTCGGCACAACATTGTGGGCCGAAGGGCCTGTACTATGCTGTAATGTTCTATGTTCTATGTTCTAAACTTCCCTGAAAGTGGCTGCACAGGTTGACAGGGCGGTAAAGAAGGCATATGGCATGCTTGCCTTTATTAGTCGAGGAACTGAGTTCAATAGTCGGGAAGTTATGCTGCAGCTTTATAAAACTCTGGTTAGGCTGCATCTAGAGTATTGCATTCAGTTCTGGTCACCCCATTATAGGAAGGATGTGGAGGCTTTGGAGAGGGCATAAAAGAGGTTTACCAGGATGCTGCCTGGATTAGAGGGCATGTGCTGTCAGGAAATGTTGGAAAAACTTGGGTTGTTTTCTCTGGAGTGGCGGAGGCTGAGGGGAGACCTGATAGAGGTTTTTAAAAACTATGAGAGGCATAGGTAGAGTAGACAGCCGGTATCTTTTTCCCAGGGTCAAAATGTCTAATATTAGAGGGCGTGCATTTAAGGTGGATTGTCACATTGTCATGGTGGAGAAGCTTGTATAGTCCTGAGATCCCGAGAGCGATGCCGTCTGGAGCTATGCCCCTGGTAGGGTCACCCACGGTGGTAAGGTCCATGGTGAGGCCCCTGACAAAGAACAATCCAACCAAGACCTCAAGGGTGGAACAGGCAGACGAAGTTATTTCGAACTTGATGGCTGTGAAGGCGGATGAAGGCTGCAACAAATCCATCTGCTCCAATCGTCGTGGGTTCCGTGCCACTGGAATCAGTTGGTTGATTTGTGAAGTATCGTGTGCTTTTTGTAGTGCAACATCAAGTACACATTAAACAAATACATGGACAGGCGTCTTCGCTCTGTGGGCTAAGAAGAGCCCATAAATAGATCAACGGAACGAAGACCATCATCCTCGACCTCGAGGGATAGCCACGACGACGACGATGGGCATCTAAGGTGAGAGGTGCTAAGTTCAAAGGAGATGTGTGGGGCAAGTTTCTTACACAGAGAGCGGTGGGTGCCTGGAATGTGCTGCCAGGGGTGGTGGTGGAGGCAGATACGATAGAGGTACTTAAGAGGTTCTTAGACAGGCACATGGATGTGCAGAGAATGGAGGGATATGGACCTTGTGTAAGCAGAGGGATGCATTTAGTTGGGCATTTGATGACTAATTATTTCGGCACAACATTGAGGGCCGAAGGGCCTGTTCCTGTGCTGTACTGTCCTATGTTCTATGTTTTATGTTCTAGAACACTGGACAACCTCAGTGGGTCAGGCAGCATCTGCGGAAGCAAGTAGCAAGTCAAAGTTTTGGGTCGAGACCCTTCATCAGGACTGAGAGGGAAGAGGAAGGAATGCCATGGAGGGAGGGGTTGGGACAGAGGCTGGCAAGTGATTGGTGGAACCAGATGGGGAGGAGATGATGGACAGGTGGAACCAGGTGTGGGGTGTGGGGTGGGGATGGGAAAGGTGACGAAAGGGAGGAGAAAACAAGTTGGACAGGTGAGTGCATGTGGGGGGAGAGCACAGGGAGATGGGTTACCTGTAATTGGAAACCTCTTTGTCCATACCATTGAGTTGTAAGCTACATGAGATCTTCCAATCTGTGCTTGGCCTCTCTATAGCAATGGAGAAGGCTGAGGACAGACAGGTCGGTGTGGGAGCAGGGAGGAGAGTTAAAATAGCATGAAACCGGGGCTCAGGATGTCCGTTGTGGACAGAACACAGGTGTTCCGCAAAATGGTCACCTAGGCTCCACACCTGGTCTCACCGATGTAGAGGAGACCACATCGAGAGCACCGAATGCAGTAGACCAGGTTTGGAAGAGGTGCAGGTGAACCTTTGTCTCACCTGGAAGGGCTGTTGAGGTCCCTGGATGGTGGTGAGGGCTGGAGGTGCAGGGACAGGTGTTAACCTCCTATGGTTGCAGGGGGAAAGTGCCTGGGGAAGGGGAGGGACGGTTGTGGGGAGGGACGAGCGGGCCAGAGAGTCACGGAGGGAGTGGTCCCTGTGGAAGGCAGAAAGGAGCAGGGAGGTGTGACTAGCAGTGGGATCACATTGCAGCTGGCACGTGGCAGAGGACGACGTGGTGGGTGCAGAGGATGGTGGAAGGTCGAGGGGAACTCGGTTCTGTCTGGGGAGAGGCGAGGACAGCAGGCATCCAGGAACCGGAGGAAACGTGTGTGAGGGCTCCATCGACCACGGCAGAGGGGAGGCTCTGCTTCCGGAAGGAGGACATTGCCAGAGTTCTGGAGCAGAAAGCCTCGTCTTGAGAACAGATGCAGCCGAGACAGAAAAAGTGGGAAGAAAGGAATGGCATCCTTACGGGAGGCAGGGTGGGAGGAGGTGCAGTCGAGGTCACTGTGGGAGTCCGTGGGTGAGTGGAAATGTCTGTGCCAAGTCTGTCTCCTGAGATGGAGAAAGAGAGATCCGGAAAAAGGAAGAGGAGTGTCAGAGACAGTCCAGGAGAACTTGAGGGCAGGGTGGAAGATAGCAGAGGTGATAAAGTTGATGAGTTGCGCAGGAGACAGCACCAATGCAGTGGTCGATGTAGCAGAGAAAGAGTTGGGGAGGGGTGGAATAAGAACTCCTCCACGTGACCAGCAAAAAGTCGGGTGTAGCTGGGGCCCGTGTGAGTGCCCATGGCTACACTTTTGATCTGCAGAAAGTGGGAGGAATCCAAAGGGAAGTTGTTGAGGGTGAGAAGTTCTGCCAGGTGGATGAGGGTGATAATGGAGAGGAAATGGTGGCGTCGTTGTCTTACTTATCTTATTGTCTACCTGCACTGCACTTTCTCTGCAGCTGTTACACTTTATTTTGCATTCTGTTATTGATTTACCTTGTACTCCCTCGATGTAGTGTTGTAATGAATTGACCTGTACGATCGGTATGCAAGACAAGGTTTTCACTGAACCTCGATACACGTGACAATAATAAACAAATTCCATAAAGGAGCAGAGAGACCTTCCTGATGGGGGTTGGAAGTGTATAAAGGAGAGATGTCCATGATGTCCTCTTCCATCAGGTAGAAGGTGCAGGAGCCTGAGGGCACATACCACCAGACTAGGACAGCTTCTACCCCACTGTGATAAGGCTATTGAATGGTTTCCTTATACAATGAGATGGACTCTGACCTCACGATCTACCTTGTTGTGACCTTGCACCTTATTACACTGCACTTCCTCTGTAGCTGTGACACTTTACTCTGTACTGTTACTGTTTTTACCTGTACTACCTCAATGCACTCTGTACTAACTCAATGTAACTGCACTGTGTAATGAATTGACCTGTACGATCGGTGTGCAAGACAAGTTTTTCACTGGACCTCGGTACAAGTGACAATAATAAACCAATACCAATACCAGTACTAATAAAGGTGAGGCAGTTGGGGCCAGGGAAGGGGAAGATATTGAAATGGGAGAGGTGTCCCGCACGTAGGTGGGAAGGGACTGGACAAGGGGGCACAGGTGGGAGCCCAGGTATGAAGAGGTGAATTCAGTGGGGCAAGAGCAGGCAGAAACAGTGGACTAACTGGAGCAGTGCTACTTATAGATCTCAGGTAAGAGATAGAAGTGGGCAGTGAGGGGTTGGAGGCTGTGGAGGGGAGATCTCCTGATGTGCTGAGGTATGTAATGTTCCAGCAGATGGTGGCCTGGTGTTCTGTAACAGGGTCATGGTCCAACCTCTGACAATACGCGTAAATTCACCAGTTGTCCTGTTGGGAAAGCGGATGGATTGCAGAGAATGCCCATTGGTTCCAGAGTATTAAACAAGAACATCCCAACGTCCCGGTGATTATGCTGAGGTAGAGTTAACCAGCGACTAACTCGTACACAACTCTGCAGTGGTGGACGCAGTGTCAGAAATCTTTAATGGGTTCTGGTCTACTCCAACAAGACAAAAAGAACAAATTTGCCTTTACCTTTAATGAACAATACTACACCTGGGCATGCCTGCCACTGCAATAGAACATAGAACATAGAACATTACAGCACTGTACAGGCCCTTCAGCCCACGAAGTTGTGCCGACATTTTATCCTGCTCTAAGATTTCTCTAACCCTTCCCTCCCACATAGCCCTCCATTTCTCTATCATTCATGTGGCTATCTTAGAGTTTCTTAAATGTCCCTAATGTATCTGCCCCCACAACCTCTGCCGGCAGTACATTCCACACATCCACCACTCTCTGTGTAAAAGACTTACCTCTGACATCCCCCTAATACCTTTCTCCAATCATCTTAAAATTATGCTCCCTCGTGTTAGCCATCATCGCCCTGGGAAAAAGTCTCTGACTTTCCACTCGATCTATGCCTCTTATCATCTTGTACACCTCTATCAAGTCACCTCTCATCCTCCTTCTCTCCAAAGAGAAAAGCCCGAGCTCGCTCAACCTATCCTCATAAGACATGCTCTCCAATCCAGGCAGCATCCTGGTAAATCTCCTCTGCACTCTTTCTAAAACTTCCACATCCTTCCTACAATGGGGCGACCAGAACTGAACACGATACTCCAAGTGTGGTCTAACCAAAGTTCTACAGAGCTGCAACATTACCTCGTAGCTCTTGAACTCAATACCCCAACTAATGAAGGCCAACACTCCATACGCCTTCCTAACAACCCTATCGACCTGCGCGGCAACCTTGAGGGATCTATGTACGTGGACCCCAAGATCCCTCTGTTCCTACACACTGCCAAGAGTCCTGCCATTAACCTTGTATTCTGCCTTCAAATTCGATCTTCCAAAGTGTATCACTTCACACTTTTCCAGGTTGAACTCCATCTGCCACTTCTCAGCCCAGCTCTGCATCCTATCAATGTCCTGTGGTAACCTACAGCAACCATCCATAGACCCACACCCCGTCCCGTCAATCCATAGACCCACACCCCATCCCATCAATCCACAGACCCACACCCCGTCCCGTCAATCCACAGACCCACACCCCGTCCCATCAATCACAGAAACACACCCCATCCCAATCCTTATACCCACACTTCGTCCTGTCATGCCCCATCCCCACACCTTGTCACAGTGTCCCATCAGTCCCTATAGCCTGTCTTTAAGACATCTATTATTTGTAGTCCAGGTGTCAGATTTATACAGGAGTGGAGGCTTCACCATTGCCCTGTGGACCATGGGTTTGGTGCCAGGTTTGAGTGTCTGATCTTCAAACACCCTTTTCGTCAGGAGATGGATCGCCCTACTGGCGGACTAATGGTGGATTTCATCATCAACGTCTGCCTTGGCTGAGAGGTGGCTCCCGAGGAGTGGAAAGTGGTCCGTGTATTCCACCTTGTGGGTGGCACGGTAGTGTAGCCGTTAGTGTAACGCTATTACAGCGCCAGTGACCCGGGGTTCAATTTCCGCCACTGTCTGTAAGGAGTTTATACTCTCTCCCCATGTCTGCGTGGGTTTCCTCCGGGTGCTCCGGTTTCATCCCACATTCCAAAGACGTACAGGTTAGCAAGTTGTGGGCATGCTATGTTGGCACCAGAAGCGTGGCGACACTTGCAGACTGCCCCCAGTACATTCTCAGTAACACGTGTGTTTCGATGTACATGTGACTAATAAATAAATATCTTATTTCTTGTCCCTGGACCTTTACTGTCAAGGGCAGCCAGGTAGAAGACCTTTATTTCCTGTGCAACTCCCAACCCCTTGAATACTTCAGACAACGAGTCGACAATCATTTGGAGCTCAGCCTCTGAAGGTGTTGCCAAACAAACAAAATCAGCATCATAGGCGTTGACCCTCTCTTCTGTTCTCTGCTTATGGCCTGAACCCATCCGAGCAGGTAAAACACACCCTGTGGAACACCAGAATCCAGAAGTCCTTCTAAAGGGTTATTGAAACGAAATAAACACTATTACTACAATATATAAAACACTGCAAATAATATCACAAATCTCTTACAAGAAAATTCGCTTCTTGCAGCAGCAGCGCAGTACATTACCAACAGAAGTTACATAAACTTAAATGAACACAAGTTATACATAACTTACATGGCAAAATAAATAAAAATACACACAGCATTAGTGCGATTTGAGGGAAATATAGTCCGAGGTCGAACTAAGGACTTTCAGGTGGGTTCGAGAACCTGATGGCAGTGGGGAAGAAGCTGTTGTTGAACCTTGAGGTGTGGGTCTTCAGGCTCCTGTACCTCCTGCCTGATGGCAGCATCGAGAAGAGGGCACGGCCCGGATGGTGGGGGTCCCTGATGATGGACGTCGCCTTCCTCAGACATCGCCTCTTGTAGATGTCCTCGCTGGTGGGGAGAGCTATACCTGTGATGGAACTGGCTGAGTCCCACACTCTCTGTAGCCTCTTGCATTCCTGTACATGGGAGATCCCACACCAGGCCCTGATGCAACCAGTCAGAATGCTTTCCTCTGTACATCTGTGGAAGTTTGTCTGAGTCTTCGATGACGGGCTGAATCTCCTTAAACTTCTAAGAAAGTAGAGCTGCTGGTGTGCCTTCTTCATGACAGTATCTATGTTCTGGGCCCAGGACAGATCCTTCGAGATGCTGACACCCAGGAACTTGAAGCTGCTCACCCTTTCCACCGCTTCCACTTCAAGTTCCTCCGTGTCTATGGATTGATGGGACAGGGTGTGTGTCTGTGGATTGATGGGACAGGGTGTGGGTCTATGGATTGATGGGATGGGGTGTGGGTCTGTGGGTTGATGGGACGGGGTGTGTGTCTGTGGGTTGATGGGACGGGGTGTGGGTCTGTGGGTTGATGGGATGGGGTGTGGGTCTGTGGATTGACGGGACGGGGTGTGGGTCTATGGATTGATGGGACGGGGTGTGGGTCTGTGGGTTGATGGGACGGGGTGTGGGTCTGTGGGTTGATGGGACGGGGTGTGGGTCTGTGGATTGATGGGACGGGGTGTGGGTCTGTGGACTGATGGGACGGGGTGTGGGTCTGTGGATTGATGGGATGGGGTGTGGGTCTATGGATTGATGGGACGGGGTGTGGGTCTGTGGGTTGATGGGACGGGGTGTGGGTCTGTTGTTTGATGGGACGGGGTGTGGGTCTGTTGTTTGATGGGATGGGGTGTGGGTCTGTGGGTTGACGGGATGGGGTGTGGGTCTGTGGGTTGATGGGACGGGGTGTGGGTCTATGGATTGATGGGACGGGGTGTGGGTCTATGGATTGATGGGACGGGGTGTGGGTCTGTTGTTTGATGGGACGGGGTGTGGGTCTGTGGATTGATGGGACGGGGTGTGGGTCTGTTGTTTGATGGGACGGGTTGTGGGTCTGTGGATTGACGGGATGGGGTGTGGGTCTGTGGGTTGACGGGATGGGGTGTGGGTCTGTGGATTGACGGGACGGGGTGTGGGTCTGTGGGTTGATGGGATGGGGTGTGGGTCTGTGGGTTGACGGGACGGGGTGTGGGTCTGTGGGTTGATGGGACGGGGTGTGGGTCTGTGGATTGATGGGACGGGGTGTGGGTCTGTGGATTGATGGAATGGGGTGTGGGTCTGTGGGTTGATGGGACGGGGTGTGGGTCTGTGGGTTGACAGGACAGGGTGTGGGTCTGTGGGTTGATGGGATGGGGTGTGGGTCTGTGGACTGACGGGACGGGGTGTGGGTCTGTGGGTTGATGGGATGGGGTGTGGGTCTGTGGACTGACGGGACGGGGTGTGGGTCTGTGGGTTGACAGGACAGGGTGTGGGTATGTGGGTTGATGGGACGGGATGTGTGTCTGTGGATTGATGGGACGGGGTGTGGGTCTGTGGGTTGATGGGATGGGGTTGGGGGTCTGTGGGTTGATGGGACACTGTGCTGTGTTCTGTTGCCTGTTTCCTCTTGAGACCATCCCTGGGTAACGAACCCGGTTCCATCTTCACAGATGCCCGTAAGTCGATTCTTCCCATGGGTCGGAAAATGCACAAAGATCACTCGATGTGGTAACTACACCTCCAGAGTGTGGGAATGAACGGCTTCAGAAACACACCAGGATCAGAAGACGGAATGATTGCTAAAAGTGGAGAGGGTGAGGAGACTAGTTCTGCTGTCTGGAGGAACGAACGTGTGTACGTACACCGGACTTCTGAATTTCACATTGTGGGAGATTGTTTGTAGGTAGGTGTGTCCATAAGTCAGGCATTTGTAACCCAGGGATGGCCTGTATTTAATGCATTAATTTTCCTCCTTTGGGGCAGGGGCTGCCCTTCATTGCTGTTACGTTGTTTGCCGAGATGTTACATCTTGTGTTTCAGTTTGACAGAACAGTTCCTGTGTACATCTTGAACATTCATCCAGCCAGACCCATATGACCAGGTAGCAGTCAGTCCCACTCCCCAGACCTTTCAGCTATCTCCTGCACCTTGTTTCCCATCAGCTGCTTATCCAGTTCTCTTTTGAACTCCTTAACTAACTCTGCCTCCACCCCTTTCCCGGCAATGCCATATATTTGACTGGACTTTCCTTGACCACTCATCGTTTTCTCCAGGGGAACTGTTATTCATACTCTCGTTATTGTTCCTCATTATTGTGTTTGGTCCAGCCAGTCACGCTACGTACCAGCAGCAATAGAAACACAACGAGCCATGTATAAGTGTTAGAAACTATTTATTAATAACTACTTGTAATAATAAGAGAAATACAAACTTTGGATTTTAAACATTGACCCCAAAAATAAACTCGAAGTGTGTGTGTGGCAAATTCCCAAACCCCAAATCTAGGAATAGTTCTCAAAGTTCAGTTCAGCAAGTCATAAGGTAGAACGATGAGTAAAGGCTTCTGAAAACCACAGTAGAAAGTAGAGAGAATGTAGAGAGATTGTAGAGAGAATGTAGAGAGAAAATTTACAAAATCCACAAGTTCCACGATGGAACCCATACGACACTTCAAACACTGATGATCTCCACTGCTTTGTTCCGAAGTATCTGCCACACCGAGGGCACTCGATTCGTGGCCGCCCACAGATGTACCTGCTTTCCAGTACAGGATAACGACAAAGTGGACTCCACAGATCGCTCCAAAAATCCATACGTGGATTGTATAGTGACAGTCACAGCTATTGTTCTTCATCCATAGATACAGAGGCCAGCAGTCAGTCTCTCTCTCTCTCTCTCTCTCTCTCTCTCTCTCTCTCCCTCTCTCCCTCTCTCCCTGTCTCTCTGCAACAACCGGTACGCTCCAGTTTTGTTTTCACTTGCATCAGTCAGATAACACCACACACACTACTACACTACTGCCCAGGTGCCTTAAAGGGACATTCACCAAGTAGCAACCTGGCTCGTAACACACAAAGCAGGCGCACCAGCACCTCCGCTTTCTTAGAAACTTCCGGAGATTTGGCATGTCACTGAACACTCCAACAAACCTCTACAGGTGCACTGTTGAAGGTATTCTGACTGGTTGCATCACGGCCTGGTAGGGCAATTCCAACACACAGGAACGCAGGAGAAGAGTGGGCACAGCCCGGTCCATCACGGGCACAGCCCTCCCCACCACTGACAACATCTACAGGAGGTGCTGCCTCAAGAAGGCAGCATCTATCATCGAGGATCACCACCATCTGGGCCATCTCACTCCTACCCTCGGGCAGGAGGCACAGAAATCTGAAGTCCCACACCACCAGGTTCAGGAGCAGCTACTTTCCTACAACCATCAGGTTCTTGAACCGACCTGCACAACCCTAACCCTACCTCAGCAATGGGACACGACGGAGCACCTCTTGCACTGCCATGGACTTGTTTCTGTGTTTTTGAACTAATGCCTTGTTTTGCAGTTTTTTTCTTCACTGCCTTGTATAATTTATGTTCTGTGTGTTTGTACCTACCTGCCTGTGATGCTGCAGCAAGTAAGTTTTCCATTGTACCTGTGCGTCACCGTACTTGTGCACATGACAATAAACTTGACTAGCCTACTGCTGAGGTTAATCTGGCTGCTCTGTTTTGCCAGGTTTACCCCTGCAGCCTTTTGTGAATGGCTGCAATGTTAGCAGTTTTCCATTCTCCCGGCACCACTCCCAGTATCCCTAGAGGTCTGGATGATTAAAGCCAGGACCCCCTCCGTAACCTGCAACACCTCACACCTGGAGCTGGTGACTTGCCCACAATTAAGTCTCTCGCACCTCCTCTTTATAAATTTTCAGCTCATCCATAATCTCAGTTCTGTCTCCATTTGAAGAGACTCCTCTTCCCTAGTTACAGGTCTATATTATGCAATGCTTCGTTTTTGTATTGCATCCAATCCTGATGTTGAGGCAGGTCCCGGTGAGGGTGAGGTAGAATGAAAGACTTATGCGTGGTTCGATTCGAACAACTGGAGTTGTCAGCAAGTTTACTTGATTTATACAAGATCATAACTGGTTTATACAGAGTATGTAAAGAGAATCCATTCCCATCCAAGGATGTTTCAAGAACCAGGGAACATAAGAACATGGTAATTACCATGACCAGACCATTTGGCCCCTTGTGCTGTTCTACCATTCAATAAGATCATGGCTGACTCTTTATTGTCCAGTAACAAGCCCGTATCCATTAATTCCCTTAATTATCTGTCTCTGGTGACTGAACCTCCGGGGTGGAGGATTCCAACGACTCATCACCCTCTGGGTGAAGACATTTCTCCTGAGCCCAGTCCTGATTGGCTGACCCCTGATTGTTTGAGGCTGGGACCCCTGGTTCTAGACCCTACAGCCAGGGGAAGCATTATCTCCACACCCACCCTGTCGAGCCCTGTCCGAACTTTGTTCATTTCAGTGAGATCGCCTCTCACTCTTCTGGAGCCAATCTGCCTATTCTCTCCTCATACAACAGCCCCTGTCCCCGCACCGCACTCTCCCGTCCCATCCCGGGCTTCAACCTGATGAACCTTTGTAGCACTGTCTCCATCTCAACGTTTCCTTCCTCGGATAGGGAGACCACCTGTCCGCAATATTCCAGGTGCAGCCTCACCGGAGCCCTGTGCAGGGGTGTGAACTGAAGCAGGAGAACACAGGGGGTGGGGGGATAAATACATTTTAATGCAGAGTGCTGATGATCTGGAACTTACTGCTTGTAAAGTTGTTTGTTGGAAAAAGCAATCAGTTTTTAAATGGAATCTATAGATAGAGTCACAGAATCATAGAGTCATGGTGTAATGAAGTTACAGCCATAGTCACAGTGACATAAGGCTGTAGAGTCATAGTTGTAGAATCATAGTCAGAGTCAGAGAGTCACAGAGTTGTAGATTCATAGGGTTGTAGAGTCATAGTGTTGTAGGGAAATAGCATTGTAGGGTCATAGGGTTGTAGGGTCATAGGGTCATAGCGTTGTAGGGAAATAGTGATATAGGGTCATAGGGTTGTAGGGTCATAGCGTTGTAGGGTCATAGGGTTGTAGGGTCATAGGGTCATAGCATTGTAGGGAAATAGTGTTGTAGGGTCATAGCATTGTAGAGTCAGAGTTGTACGGTCATAGGGTTGGAGAGTCATAGGGTTGTAGGGTCATAGGGTTGTAGAGTCACAGAGTTGTAGAGTCATCGGGTTGTCAGGTCATAGGGTTGTAAGGTCATAGGGTTGTAGAGTCACAGAGTTGTAGAGTCATAGGGTTGTCGGGTAATAGGGTTGTTGGGTCATCGAGTGATTGAATTGTAGAGTCATTGAGTTACAGTCATAGATGGAGTTGTTGTCACAGAGCTGTAGTCGTAGAGTCATCGAGTCAAGGAGCTGTAGATGCATCGAGTCATCGGGTTGCACAGTGCAGAAACAGGTCCTTCGGCCCATCACATCCATGCTGACCTTTTTGCCCATCTGAACTCACCCCATTTGCCCACATTGGGATTGTATCCTGCCATGTGCCTGTTTAAGTGTCTGGATAAATGCCTCCTAGGTGTGGTGATTCTGCCACCCCCTCCGGCAGTGGGCTGAATTTACCATCTACTCTGTGTGTCAAACACTTACCCCTCAGATCCCCCTTTCAGTCTCCCATCTCTCACTCGATACCTGTGCCCTCTTGTTTGCGATGCCCCTGCTGGATGCGTGAGAGAGAATAATTTGAGGAGTTTTACGAAATGGGATTCACAGAATTGCCTTACCAGGAGCTGGCACGGACTGAATAGGCTGAATGATCTCCTCCCATGTAATAACAATCCTAAATTCTCATTTACTTAAAATATATGTGATGAACTTGAACTGAAACATAAACTGTTGGAAACACTCAGCAGGACGGGCAGTATCTGTGGAGAGAGAAGTGGAGTTAATGTTGAGGTGAACAATCTTTCCTCAGATCGGGGACAGATTAGTGACAAAGCTTTCATGGAGCAGCGGGCATGAAGAGTGAAAGTCTGTGGTAAATCCGCCATCAGATTTTTGAATGGTCTACGAACCCATGAACACTACCTCGTTATTCCTTTCTGTTTTGCACCATTTATTTATTTTTGTAATTTCTAGTAATTTTATGTCCTTGCACTGTACTGATGCTGCAGAACAACACATTTCACATCATTTCAGTCAGTGATAATAAACCTGATTCTGATTCCGATTCTGGTAGCTACAGAGTTGAAGGTTGGTGTTGGGTGAGAGCAGGTTAAACGTGAGTGAAAATGAAAGCTCTGGGTGAAGGTGACGTAAATTGTAGATGAGTTACGAGTAACCAGAAACAGAGAGGTGGGCAGGTTGGGAGAGTGAGAATGGGAAGGCTGGAATATCTGAAATGGTTGGAATCGTCTCTGTAAAGCTGTGATGTGCCCAGTCAGAAGATGAGATGCTGTTCCTCAAGGTTAGTCTGAGGGAGTGGTTCTACCAGTGGCGCAGCAGGTAAGAGCCGCTGCTTCACAGCACTGGAGACCCGGGTTTGATCCCAGCCTCCAGCACTGTGTGTGTGTGTGTGTGTGTGTGTGTGTGTGTGTGTGTGTGTGTGTGTGTGTGTGTGTGTGTGTGTGTGTGTGGAGTTAACACGTCCCTGTGACCGCGTGGGTTTCCCTGGTTTTCACCCACATCCCAACGACGTGGGGGTCGCTGGGTTACTTGGGCCGCTGTCAATTGTGTGGGTGGTGAGGGGTAGAATCTGGGGGGGAGTTGATGGGAATGTGGGGAGAACAAAACTAGCGTCAATGGGTGCTCCATGGTCAGCACAGACTCAGTGGGCCGAAGGGCCTGTTTCGTGCTGCACCTCCCTGTAACTTTATGCAGGAATGTTGCAAAGGCAGAGAATTAAAGTGACAGATTACTGAGGCTCACTGAACAGAGGTGTTGGGTGAAGAAGCCAAGCCTTTCCCTCATCTGGTCAACTGCCTGAAACGTTGTCTCCGTTCCTCTCTCACCTGACCTGTCCTGGGCCCAGCACATGGATGCAATCCCAGGAAAGGCACGTCAGTGTCTTCACATTCTTAGGAGGTTTAGGAGGTTCAGCTTGTCACCGAACACTCTTAACAAACTCCTACTGTTCAAAGTATGCTGACTGGTTGCATCATGGTCTGGTACAGCAATTCAAATGCGCAGGAATGTAAGAAGCTGCAGAGAGTAGTGGACTCAGCCCAATACATCACGGGCACATCCCTCCCCACCATCAGGAGTATCTACATGAGGCGCTGCCTCAAGAAGGCAACGTCCATCATCAAAGATCCCCACCATCCAGGCCATGCCATCTCCTTGCAGCTACCATTGGGCAGGAGGTACAGAAGCCTGAAGCCCCCACACCACCAGGTTCAGGAACAGCTACTTCCCTTCAACCATTCGGTTCTTGAACCAACCGGCACAACCCTTATTACTACCTCAGTACAGCAACACGGTGACCACTTTATACTAAAATTAACTTTTTTTTATTCTAATTGTGTATAATTTATGATTAATTTACGTGTTATGAATGTTGTGTCTCTGATGCTCTGTGCCTGTGATGCTGATGCAAGTAAGTTTTTCATTGCACCTGTGGACACCTGGACTTGTGCATCTGACAATAAACTCGACCTTGACTTTGTACGTTGACTTTTCTCTACACAGATGCTGCCTGGCCTGCTGAGTTACTCCCAGTGTCTGCAGTTTTTACCTCAAGGGCTCTGATTTGTCGGGTAGCGGCTCCCGGTCCCGTCCATCCGAAGGCGCTGCCTGCTGAGACGGGGCGGCGCGGTGACCGGTCCCTGCGCCTGGGACCCCACCGACCACGGTTCGTGCCGGGGAGCCCGAGTTTTAGCTGCAGTTGGTGAAGAGAGTCTCATCCGGGAGCAGCAGAGAGGTAGAGAGAGGTGAGACAGAGAGCAGGGAGGCGGTCGGGATTTGGCACACTGAATCCGAAAGTGAAATCGTTTCATTCAGACGGGACTGCGGAGAGCGGGACTGCAGAGTCGCCGCCCCGTTGTGTCTGGGGCGACTTCTCCCGCAATGTTTCTAGGACTGTCCATTTCTGGCGATTAAGACGACACGGCTATGGTGTGTGTGTGTGTGTGTGTGTGTGTGTGTGTGTGTGTGTGTGTGTGTGTGTGTGTGTGTGTGTGTGTGTGAGAGAGAGAGAGAGAGAGAGAGAGGGAGAGAGTGTGACAGAGAGAAAGAGAGTGACAGAGAGAGAAAGAGGGTGACAGAGAGAGAAGCAGGAGAGAGTGTGACGGAGAGAGAAAGGTGACAGAGAGAGAGGCAGAAGGAGAGAGTGTGACAGAGAGAGAAAGAGAGAGAGAGTGACAGAGAGAGAAAAGGAGAGAGTGTGACAGAGAGAGAGAAAGAGGGTGACAGAGAGGCAGAAGGAGAGTGTGACAGAGAGAGAGAGAGAGGGGCACAATGAATTAACAACTACATTCTCTTCAGGAATTACGGCGTCAGCTCTCCCTGCAGCCAGGAGAAAGGAGATAGAGTCATCCATCAGGGAGAGAGACCCTTCTGCCCATCGAGTTCGTGGCGACCGTTCTTGCACTAATCCCACACTATCCCATTTTCCCATTATCTCGCTCACAGACCCGTTTTATTCTCCCCAACGTTCGTATCAACTGCCCCCCTTCCCTCCCTCCCCCAGACTCTACCATTCGCCACGCACTGGGGGCAATTAACCCACCGACCCGCAGACCCGCACCTCTCTAGGATGTGGAGCCCTCCCCCCCCCCCCCCCCGGGGGGGGGAGGGGAACCCGGGAGAATGTGTAAACTCCACACACAGACAGGCGCCGGGGGTCGGGAATCGAAGGCGCAAGAGTTTGTGCAGATTCTGGAATCTGGAACACACACACACACACACACACTCTCTCTCTCTCTCATACACACATACACACTCTCTCACACACACACACTCTTTCTCACACACACTCTCACACACACTCGCCACACTCTCTCTCTCACACACACAACACACACTCGCCACTCGCTCTTACACACACACACGCTCTCTCTTTCTCTCTCTCTCTCACACACACACACACTCACACACTCTTTCTCACACACACTCGCCACACTCTCTCTCTCACACACACAACACACACTCGCCACTCGCTCTTACACACACACACGCTCTCTCTTTCTCTCTCTCTCTCACACACACACACACTCACACACTCTTTCTCACACACACTCGCCACACTCTCTCTCTCTCACACACACACACACACACACACGCACAGTGAGGAACTCAGCAG
This sequence comes from Pristis pectinata, assembly GCF_009764475.1. Lineage (NCBI taxonomy): Eukaryota > Metazoa > Chordata > Chondrichthyes > Rhinopristiformes > Pristidae > Pristis > Pristis pectinata. The sequence goes on along the minus strand of NC_067438.1, from coordinate 12,600,805 downwards.
GTCAGGCAGCATCTATGGAGGGAAATAAACAGTCGACGTTTCGGGTCGAGACCCTTCATCAGGAGCCGGGTCACTGGCGCTGCGCCGCTGAAACTTTGATTGTTTCTCCTTCCACAGACCCCTCTCGCTTGTTTGCGGTCTTACCCACCTTGCCCACCTCCCCAATGGTCAAACTTGGTTTGAACACCGCAAGGCGGGAAAATGTTAAACTTTACATTTTTTAGGGGGACAATTTATCCTGCTATTAACTTTCCAAAAATATATACTTTTTTAAAAATGAAAACCCAAGACCTCCATCGAAGCCAGATTAACCATTTACGTTTCGCCGGGCGCGCAGGTCAACGCTCCAACACTGAAGACATTGTCTGCGGGAACGACTGGTCAAAGGTGAACGATTCACGAACGGCGAAGGGTAGGAGGGCTGGTGTTTTTGTTTGTTACCGGCGGAACAGTCCGAGCGATCCGACCCGAGGAGATTTGGAAACACCAGCTCGAGATGTTCAGACACAATTCTTGGGGTAGTTCAGAAATGACACAAGAATTGCGTTTGGACAATCAGGAGCTGAAATCCAGACGCCGTTCCCTCTCGGTGTTAATGAAACAAAAAAGTATATATATATAGAGAGAGAGAGAGACAGAGGACATCAATCTAAACCTGAAGACAAATCGGACTTTAAAAACTCGGGATTACAACGCAATCCGCCTAACATTTGCAGCCGAGGTACCCCATCCCTTGGGGGTAGACATTTCCACTGCGTGCGGTTTGTCCTGGGATGTCCACGTTTCGCCTCCTGGCCTGGTCCCGGGTTAAGAGGTTGCCTCAACTCTTTTCTCGCGGGTTCGCCTTCCACTTGGGTCCCGTTGCTGCTGTTCCGTGAGTTGTCTCGTCCCTTCCGCACCGCCCAGCCCACCCCAACCCAATCGTCTCCCTGGACGGTGACAGAGAACATCCCCTTGCCCAGCCGAATAGGACCTGCGATGGATGGATGGTCGGTGAGGTGGTTAATCCGAGACCCTCGCTGACCCCCCCCCCCCACCCCTCCGCTCACTGTGGCCGTGGAGAGGTTATCTTCCCTATTTAAGCCCTCCACGCACACCCCCTCCTCCTCCTCCCTCCGTAACTCCCTCCAAAGGAGAAAGACAAGGGAGAGACGCCTCACCTCCCGCGCCTTTGTGAATGGACCCTCTGATGCGCTTGAGCCGTGGCTGTTGGTACAAGGAATGGCGTAGATGAGCACAAGATCTCCCTTGTTGTACACCAGCAAAGGCCGCTTTGTGGAGTGGATTTGTGACATTTAGCGAATGTGCTAAAACAACGGGCAGATCCTGCTGCAGCGTGGAACGTCTTCCAGAGAGAGAGAGAGAGAGAGAGAGAATCCCCCACATCCTACAATGGCCCACGACTCTCCTGTTCTGCCTCGTCTGTCGCTGGTGTTCCTTACACCTACCCCAACCGCCCCCCCCCCCATCTCTCTCTCTCTCCCTTAATTTATCGGGCAAATAGTTTCTGCTAGTCTCCGAGGTCTCCTGGCAACCGAGATACAAAAGAGAAGAGGGGGAGAGGGAGAGAGAGAGAGAGAGAGAGATGCCCAGCCAGTCTAAAGTGAGAAAAAAAAGTTCTCTGATGCTTGGTGGGTTTCCCTCCATTCTTGGCGGCGGGAAGGAGGCAAAAATTGGTCGCAAAGTGGGCTCTTAAATCATCCCGGTCATATCAGTGCCTTTGTCCTCAAAGCCCAATCCCCTTCCCCAAGTGTAACAGATCCCCTTTCTCCCGCCGCCGCATCCAGGACGGTGCACTCTCGTCAAGGGACACGTCCCTCAACTGCGGCGCTCAGTTGCCGAAGTTAATCAACTTTCTGCCAAAGCTGCCCGCTTACATCGTTCAGTAATTGGCCGTGTACATCCCGGACTATGGGGGGTGTGCAGCAGAATGGATGGTTACAGGGACTTTAACATTGGAAATGGGGCGAGACAGAGGCAGCAAGATTAACCATAATAAAAGCATAAAATGCTCCAAACACTCAGCAGGTCAGGCAGCTTCTGTGGGGAGAGGGAACAGTTAACAGTTCAGTGTGTTTTTGATTAACATTTATTTCCCCGGCCATGTTTACCATCTATAAATTGGTCATATTAGACATGTCTCAATGTCCCAGGAAGAGTCTCTGAACTGTTGACTGGTTTCTCCTCCCACAGATGCTGTTTGACCAGCTGATTTCTTCTGTTTGTGTTATAAACTGGCATCTTACATTAATCTTTCACAAGCATTGGTGTTCAGAGGGCTCTTGGGGTCCAAGCCCGTATCTCACTGAAAGTGGCCACGCAAGTATAGGTGGTGGTATCGATCGCATGGTAAAGAAGGCGTACGGCACGCTTGCCTTCATGGGTCGGGGCATTGAGTACAAGGGTCAGGAAGTCATGTTGCAGCTATGTAAAGCCGCACTTGGAGTATTGTGTGCAGTTCTGGCCGCCCCCATTACAGGGAGGACATGGGGGCTTTGGAGAGGGTGCAGAAGAGGTTCACCGGAATGCTGCCTGGATTAGAGGGTTGGACAAACTTGGGGTGTTTTCTCTGGAGCATCGGAGGCGGAGGGGAGACCTGATGGAAGTTTATACGATGATGAGATAGGGTAGACAGAATCTTTCTCCCAGGGTAGAAATGTCAAGTACCAGAGGGCATGTATTTAAGGTGAGAGGGGGAAAGTTTGAGAGAGATGTGTGGGGCACGTTTTTTTACAGTGCCTGGAACGGGCTGCCAGGGGTGGGGGTGGAAGCAGATACGATAGTTGTGTTTAACAGGCTGTTAGACACGTGGATATGCAGGGATATGGATCATGTGCAGGCCAATAGGTTTAGTTTAATTCAGCATCATGTTCAGCACAGACATGGTGGGCCGAAGGGCCTGTTCCTGTGCTGTACTGTGTTCAATGCTCTAAGCAAGAGTTTGGAGCCTGTTGAACGTTACATCATTTTTGTTTTAAAAATTCACTATTGATAAACAGAATGCGCCGTCTCTGTGGTTTGACAGACCGTGTTTGTACGAGGGGGAAAGTTTAGTTTGTGAGGTAACCAAACTGCTAATTCTGTTTACTTACTGCGGCCGGGCTCAACTTGCCCTTCCCCAGCCTGTCCTCTCTCTTTGAAACCGCGAGGGTGAAGCGAAAAGGGACAAAGGGAAAAGGCTCTGAGTCTTAGTCACAGCGTGAGAATCATTCAAGAGGTTTCCTTTCAGCTACAAGCTTTCAGTGGAAGACTGAGGCTGCAGATTGCCGGACCATTGTCCCTCAGTGGCCTCAGCACAGGCAGGCCGGTAAAGAAAGAACAAATCGCCTTGATTAAAGAAACTGCTTCACAAAAAAGGGGTGGCTTCGACAGAGGATCAAAGGGAATCCAGTTGGAGGGGAAAATTAATGGGACTGGGAGAGAGAGAGAGAGGGAGAGAATGCACCCTCCGCACATTACAGGGGCAGAGAGTTCATGCTGGGTCGACATGAACGGGGGTGCAAAGGTATTGAAGAGTGGAACGGAGGGCAGGCTTTTCTCCATGAGTAAAGGACGGCGGGGGGGGGGGGGGGGGGGGGGGATGTGCTGATGGAGGGGAGACATGGGGTGAATGTCGCCTCCTGCACGTCAGCCCCAGAACTAAAACGTAAAAGAATTTTCAATAGTGAATGTAATAGTGAATCCAACAGTGAATCCAATAGTGAATCCAACAGTGAATCCAATAGTGAATCCAACAGTGAATACAATAGGGAATACAATAAGGAATACAATAGTGAATCCAATAGGGAATACAACAGTGAGTCCAACAGTGAATCCAACAGTGAATCCAATAGTGAATCCAATAGGGAATACAACAGTGAATCCAATAGTGAATCCAACAGTGAGTCCAATAGTGAATCCAATAGTGAATCCAACATTGAATCCAACAGTGAATCCAATAGTGAATCCAATAGGGAATCCAACAGTGAGTCCAACAGTGAATCCAATAGTGAATCTAACGGTGAATCCAATAGGGAATCCAACAGTGAATCCAATAGTGAATCCAACAGTGAATCCAATAGTGAATCCAACAGGGAATCCAACAGGGAATCCAATAGTGAATCCAACAGTGAATCCAATAGTGAATCCAACAGGGAATCCAACAGGGAATCCAATAGTGAATCCAACAGTGAATCCATCAGTGAATGCAACAGTGAATCCAACATTGAATCCAACTGTGAATGCAACATTGAATGCAATAGTGAATCCAACAGTGAATGCAACATTACAACACCAAGAAACCACACAATATTGTGACACGTGATATGTGGGAGGGGGGATGTTTCACCCATTCCTGGCAGGGGGCAGGGTGGGGAGGGGTGGTGGTGTTCTCACAGTCTCAGAAAGGGGGTAAGACATTCAGTGCTGAGGCAGGGAGAAATGTCCTGACTGAGAGGGCTGTGGTTCTGTGGGATTCCCCACCACAAAGGGAGATGGAGGCCAGGTCACTGAATATATTTAAGGAGGGAGAGAGATTACTAGACACACAGGGAGTTCAGGGTGTGAGAACATTAGAAAATTGGAGCAGGATTAGGCCAATTGGCTCCTCGAGCCTGGTCCAGCATTCAAGGTGGTCATGGCTGACCTGCTCAAGGCAACTGCATCTCCCGGTTGTCAACCACTTTATCTCCCCTTCAACATTCCCACACCGACCCATCTGCTGGGATCTGGAGGAACAGACAAAACTGCTGGTGGAACTCAGTGGGTCAGGCAGCATCCGTGGAGGGAGATGGACGGTCAACATTTCGGGTCGAGACCCTTCATCTGGACCGGAAGATGGAGGGGAGGGATCCGGTATAAAGAGGTGGAGGGAAGGGGTGGGGTGAGAGCTGGCAGGTGATAGGTGGATCCAGGTGAGGAGGGGGTGAGGGGCAGATGGAGGAGGGGGAGTGGGAGCAGCGACAGAGGCTGGGAGGGGGTAGGTGGTGACAGAGGGCTGCGGATGGTGGGGTCTGACGGGAGAGGAAGGTGGAGCGTGGAACCATGAGGGAGGTGGGGAGGGCAGGTGGGAACAGTGGCGGGAGGGGACCCAGTGGGAGGGGTGTGTGGGTGATGGGCAGATGGGAGTGGGTGGAGGAGGGGATAGAGACAGGGTGATGGGGGTCTGGGGTGGGTGTAGGAGGAACTGGGTGGATCTGGGGGGGAGGGGAAAGGGACAGAGGGGGAAGCAGGTTACCTGAAGGTGGAGAATTCAATGTTCATGCCATCAGGTTGTAGACTACCCAGGGGGAATATGAGGGGCTGTTCCTCTAGATTACATTTAGCCTCACCCTGGCAGTGCAGGAGGCCGAGGACAGACAGGTCAGTGTGGGAACGGGGAGGGGTATTAAAATGGCCAGGAACCGGGAGCTCCAGATGGCCACGGCGGACAGAGTGCAGGTGCCCGGCGATGGGGCTGTCCAGTCTGTGTCCAGTCCCATTCACCTCTGCCTCTCCCATCTCAAAAGACACGTAGACAGGTACGCGGATAGGGACGGTGTGGAGCAATATGGGTCAGGTAGGTACCTTGGTCGGCATGGACGAGTTGGGCCGAAGGACATGTCTCCATGCTGTATGACATTCTCTCCTGTACCCCTTCCAGGCGGACATCAGACTGCTGGACGTCCACCAGGTTAACCCTTTCACTGGCTGTTTCCCATTATGGTGTTAACTTTGCAGGGAAACAGGCCCTTCGGCCCCACAGATGACTGCTGGCACTGTTGCTTCACGTGGGTAAAGAGGCTTTGGAAAAGATACAGCAGAGGTTCACCAGGATGCTGCCTGGATTAGAGGGCACGTGCTATGAAGAGAGGTTGGACAAACTTGAGTTGTTTTCTCTGGAGCGGCAGAGGCTGAGGGGAGACCTGACAGAAGTTTATAAAATTATGAGAGGCGTAGGTAGAGTAGACAGCCAGAATCTCTTTCCCAGGATTTAAATGTCATATACTAGAGGACACACATTTAAGGTGAGAGGGGGAAAGTTCAAAGGAGATGTGTGGGGCAAGTTTTTTTTACCCAGAGAGTGGTGGATGCCTGGAACGGGCTGCCAGGGGTGGTGGCCGAAGCAGATACGACAGTGATGTTTAAGAGACTGTTAGGCATATGGATATGCAGGGAATGAATCATGTGCAGGCAGAAGAGATACAGTTTAATTCAGCATCATTTGGCACAGACGGTGGGCACAAGGGTTTGGTTTATTATTATTGTCACTTGTACCGAGGTACAGTGAAAAATTGTCCTGCATACTGTTCATACAGGTCAATTCATTAAACAGTGCATTGAGGTAGTACAAGGTAAAACAATAACAGAATGCAGAATAAAGTGTTACAGTTACAGGGAAAGTGCAGTGCAGGTAGACAAAAAGGTGCAAGGCCATAATGAGGTAGATTGTGAGGTCAAGAGTCCATCTTATCACACTAGGGAACTGTTCAATAGTCTTATAACAGTGGGATAGAATCTGTCCTTGAGCCTGGAGGTATGTGCCCTCAGATTCCTGTATCTCCTGCCTGATGGGAGTGGAGAGAAGCGAGAATGACCCGGGTGGGTGGGGTCTTTGATTATGCTGGCTGCTTCACCAATACAGCGAGAGGTAAAGACAGAGTCCATGGAGGGGAGGCTGGTTTCTGTGACGTGCTGGGCTGTGTCCACAACTCTCTGCAGTTTCTTGTGGTCCTGGGCAGAGCAGTTGCCATGTCAAGCGACAATGCATCCAGATAGGATGCTTTCTATGGTGCATCGATAAAAGTTGGTGAGTGTCAAAGTGGCCATGCCAAATTTCTTTATCCTCTTGAGGAAGTAGAGGTGCTGGTGAGCTTTCTTGGCTGTGGCTTCTACGTAATTTGACCAGGATGGGCTGTTGGTGATGTTCACTCCCAGGGACTTGAAGCTGTCAACCCTCTCGACCTCAGCACCATTGATGTAGACAGGTGCATGTACACCGCCCCCTTTCCTGAAGTCAATGACCAGCTCTTTTGTTTTGCTGACATTGAGGGAAAGGTTATTGTCATGACACTATGTCTCTAAGCCCTCGATCTCCTTCCTGTACTCCGACTCATCATTATTTGAGATACGGCCCACTATGGTGGTATCATTTGAAAACTTTGAATTTCATCTTTTCTCCCCCTTTTTAGTTGCCTTCTGTTGGTTTTTAAAAGCTTCCCGATCCTTTATCTTCCAACTAATTTTTGCAATATTGTATGCCCTCTCTTTTGCTTTTATGTTGTCTTTGACTTCCTTTGTCAGCCACAGTTGCCTCATCCTCCCTTTATAGAACACAGAACATAGAACACTACAGCACAGTACAGGCCCTTTGGCCCACAATATTGTGCCAATAATTTATCCTGCTCTAAGATCTATCTAACCCTTCCCTCCCACATAGCCCCCTATTTTTCTATCATTCATGTGTCTATCTAAGAGTCTTTTAAATGTCCCTAATGTATCTGCCCCCACAACCTCTGCAGGCGGTGCATTCCATGCACCCACCACTCTCTGTGAAAAATACTTACCCCTGACATCCCCCTTATATCTTCCTCCAATCACCTTAAAATTATGTCCCCTCGTGTTAGCCATTGTCGCCTGGGAAAAAGTCTCTGACTGTCCACTCGATCTATGCCTCTTATCATCTTGTACACCTCTATCAAGTCACCTCTCGTGCTCCTTCTCTCCGAAGAGAAAAGCCCTAGCTCACTTAACCTGTACTCATAAGACATGTTCTCCAATCCAGGCAGCATCCTGGTAAATCTCCTCTGCACCCTCTCTAAAGCTTCCACATCCTTTCTATAATGAGGCGACCAGACCTGAACACAATACTCCAAGTGTGGTCTGACCAGAGTTCTATAGAGCTGCAACATCACCTGGTGGCTCTTGAACTCAATACCCCGACTAATGAAGGCCAACACCCCATACACCTTCTTAACAACCCTATCGACCTGTGAGGCAACCTTGAGGGATCTATGGACGTGGACCCCAAGATCCCTTTGTTCCTCTACACTGCTAAGAGTCCTGCCATTAACCTTGTATTCTACCTTCAAATTTGATCTCCCGAAGTGTATCACTTCACAGTTAACCAGGTTGAACTCCATCTGCCACTTCTCAGCCCAGCTCTGCATTCTATCAATGTCCTGTTGTAATCTACAGCAACCTTCTACACTAGCCACAACACCACCAACCTTTGTATCATCAGCAAATTTACTAACCCACCCTTCCACATCCGTATCCAAGTCATTGATAAAAATCACAAAGAGCAGGAGTTCTGGAACAGATCCCTGCGGAACACCACTGGTCATTGACCTCCAGGCAAAATACGCTCCATCTACCACCACCCTCTATGGGTGAGCCAATTCTGAATCCACACAGCCAAGTTTCCCTGGATCCCATGCCTCCTGATTTTCTGAATAAGCCTTCCATGAGGAACCTAACCAAATGCCTTACTAAAATCCATGTACACCACATCCACTGCTCTACCTTCGTCAATGTGCTTTGTCACATCCTCAAAGAGTTCAGTCAGGCTTGTGAGGCACGACCTACCCCTCACAAAGCCATGCTGACTGTCCCCAATCAGCCTATGCTTCTCTAAATGCCCATAAATCCTGTCTCTAAAAATCTTCTCCAGTAATTTGCCCACCACTGAAGGAAGACTCACTGGTCTGTAATTCCCTACTCCCTTTCTTAAACAAAGGAACAACATTTGCTACCCTCCAATCATCCGGCACTACTCCTGTGGCCAGTGAGGATGCAAAGATTGTTGCCAAAGGTGCAGCAATCTCTTCCCGTAAAAACCTTGGATATATCTCGCTTGGCCCTGGTGGCTTATCTATCCTAATGTTTTTCAAAAGTTCCAGCACATCCTCTTTCTTCATGTCAACATGCCCCAGCACATCAGTCTGTCATACGCCATCCTTACAAACGTCAAGGTCTATCTCTCTCTGGTGAATACCGAAGCAAAGTATTCATTAAGGACCTCCCCTACCTCTTCCAACTCCAGGCACATGTTTCCTCTTTTATCCCTGAGTCGTCCTACCCTCAGTCTATTCATCCTCTTCTTCTTCACATACATGTAGAACGCCTTGGGGTTTTCCTTGATCCTACTCACCAAGGACCTCTCATGCTCCGTTCTACCTCTCCTAAGTCCATTCTTAAGTTCCCTCCTGGCTATCTTGTAACTCTCCAGAGCCCTGTCTGATCCATGCTTTCTAAGCCTCAGGTAAGCTTCTTTCTTCCTTTTGACAAGATATTCTACATCCCTTGTCAACCACGGTTCCTTCACTCTACCATCCTTACCCTGCCTCAATGGGACAAACTTATCCAGGGCCCCATGTAGGTATTCCTTAAACAACCTCCACATTTCCGCTGTGCACTTCCCCAAGAACATCTGTTCCCAATTTATGCTCCCAAGTTCCTGCCTAATAGCATCATAATTCCCCCTCCCCTAGTTAAATGCTTTCCCATATTGTCCGCTCCTATCCCGCTCCAAGGCTATGGTAAAGGTCAAGGAGTTATGGTCACTGTCTCCAGAATGCTCTCCCACCGAGAGATCTGAAACCTGATCAGGCTCGTTGCCTAGTACCGGGTCCAGTATGGCCTCTCCTCTAGTCAGCCTGTCCACGTACTGTGTCAGGAATCCTTCCTGGACACACCGAACAAACTCTGCCCCATCTATCCCCTTTACATTAAGGAGGTGCCAATCAATACTAGGGAAATTGAAATCACCCATGACAACAACCCTGTTATTTTTGCACCTCTCCAATATCTGCCTCCTGATATGCTCCTCAGTGTCTCTGCTGCTATTGGGGGGTCTGTAGAATACTCCTAATAGAGTGATCACTCTCTTCCGGTTACAGATGGGGGGGGGGGGTTTACATATGGGTGGTTGCAGATGGGGGGAGGTTACACAGATGGGGGGTTTACAGATGAGGGGAGGTTACACAGATGGGATGGGATACTCTGGTGTTAATATTCACCAGCCAGTTCCTGCAGCTTCTCAGGAACGAGCTTTCGGCCCGAGCCATCCCTGCCCAGTAGAACCTCCCTCCCACTCTCAAAGCAGTCCTCTCCCCCCCCAAAGCAGTCCTCTCCCCCTTCACTATTTGTCCCCCTTTCATCCTGAGCTCCCCCACCTCCTGCTCCCAACTGCCCCTCCACCTCCCCTCCCTACCTGCCCCCCCACCCCTCCCCCTGCTCCCTTTCCCCTCCCCTCCACCTCCCCCCTGCTCGCACCTGCCCCCCACCCCTCCCCCTGCTCCCTCATTCCCCTCCCCTCCACCTGCCCCTGCTCCCATCTGCCCCCTCACCCCTCCCTCTGCTCCCACCTGCCTCCCCTGCTCCTGTCTGCCCCTCCACCTCCCCTCCCCACTCCCACATGCCCCTCCACCTCCCCTCCCCCTCCCACCTGCCCCTCCCTGCTCCCACCTGCCCCCCCGAATGAATCCGTAGCTACGGCAGGACGGGGACGTGACACACAGTGCAGGCAGTGGTGAGCCGGTGCCTTGCAGCGGGACCCAGAGCCATCTCCACTGACTCATTGCCTGTACACAGGGGCAGTGTGGTGTGGTCTGTCCCCATTGATGAGACAGCTGTGAGCTGACAGATGGGTGCGGGGGGGGGGGGGGGGGGGAAGAAGCTTTCGTCAGCTTCCCTGCAAGATGACGGAGTCGTTAACTCCTCACTGCTGGGAGTCTCGGGGACGGATTTCTTTGCAACACCAGGTCGCTGGGACCAGGCTCCGGAGAGGGGCACTGAAAAGGTTTGTGTTGTGAATGAAGCGTGCCGCTTCCAATGAGCAGGCGGCCCCGGGGTCAGCCGGAACTGTGCACACCTCGCCGGCTACTGGGTGAATTCTGTCCCAGCTCCCTGACCTTCACCTTAACCTCACCGCAGAAAGTGAAGATGGGCAATTAGATTGATTCAGGGGTATTGGTATCGGTTTATTATTGTCGCTTGTAATGAGGTACAGGGAACAACTTGTCTTGCATATCGGTCATACAGATCAATTCATTGCACAGTGCATTGAGGTAGGACAGTGTGTTGAGGTAGTACAGGGTGAATTGAGTTAGTACAGAGTGCATTGAGTTAGTACAGAGTGCATTGTGGTAGTACAGGGTGCATTGAGTTAGTACAGAGTGCATTCAGGTAGTACAGAGTGCATTGAGTTAGTACAGAGTGCACTGAGGTAGTACAGGGTGCATTGAGGTAGGACAGAGTGCATTGAGGTAGTACAGAGTGCACTGAGGTAGTACAGAGTACATTGAGGTAGTACAGCATGCATTGAGATAGGACAGAGTGCATTGAGGTAGTACAGGGTACAAACAATAACAGAATACAGAGTAAAGTGTCACAACTACAGGGAAGTGCATTGCAGGTAGACAATAAGGCACAAGGTCATAACAAGGTAGATTATGAGGTCAAGAGTCCATCTCATCATATAAGAGAACTGTTCAATAGTCTTATCAGAGTGGGATAGAAGCTGTCCTTGAGCCTGGTGGTACGTGCCCTCAGGCTCCTGTACCTTCTGCCTGATGGGAGAGGAGAGAAGAGAGAATGACCCAGGTGGGTGGGGTCTTTGATTATGCTGGCTACTTTGCCAAGACAACGAGAGGTAAAGACAGAGTCCATAGAGGGGGTCTGAGTAGCAACTTTTGTCACAGTGTTCGGAGCAGACACATTCAGAAGACAAATATCATTTGTGGCATCAGATGATGCACTTTGGGAGGAGCAGTAAGGGGTCGGATAAACACAATGAACGACAGGGCCCAGGGGGGCACAGCAAGACTCCGATAATCCAGCACACTCAAGACTTTGTGGTGCCAGATTAAGAGATTTCTTGGACTGTTGGATGTTATTCTTTCTGCATATTCCAACATGCTTTTAATTCAATGTTATACAGTATTAGAAGATATTTCACAGTGAACCAGCTAAGTTTAAAGGGAGTGCTGGAAGCAGGTCCTCGGGGGGGAGGGAGGGGGGCGTTAGAAGGCAGATCAGGAACCAGGGCCCCAGTGAGTGGAAGGGAGAGGGGGAACCAGGGCCCCAGGGTGTGGAAGGGAGAGGGGGAACTAGGGCCCCAGTGAGTGGAAGGGACGGGGGAACCAGGGCCCCAGGGTGTGGAAGGGAGAGGGGGAACCAGGGCCCCAGTGAGTAGAAGGGAGACGGGCAATGGATGAATGTCCTTCTCCTGTACTGTAAATGTCTAAAATTCTTCAGAGGATGACAGTGGTCAGCTGTATGATAGGCTTCAGATGGGTTTGAGAGGGGCATGTTGCCAGAGGTGAGGTCACAAATACAATTTATAATCATGAAATGGTCTTCTTCACCACAGTGACAAGACTTAGAGGGATATAGACTGAACACAGGAAATTGGGACTAGCTGGGTGGGCACTGTATTTGGCATGGATTGGTTGGGCCGAAGGGCCTGTATCCGTGCTGTATTGCTCTATGACTCTATGACTCTAAACTTCACCTGGTGGGCCAGATCCCAAACCATCAGGATTTCCAGATGGTGGTATAGAGGATTATTGATGAATCGAGAGACTTTGGTGTCCAAGTCCAAGGGTCCCTGATGGTGGTGAAGCAGGCATACGGAGTGCTGGCCCTCGTTAGCCGAGGCAGAATCTAACATGTTTCCTGTCAACTGCTTCTGTCTCCACAGACGCTGCCTGACCTGCTGAGTGTTTCCAGCATTTTCTGTTTTTACAAGTGTCTAAGATAAGATTTCTTTATTAGTCACACATGCATTGAAACATACAGTGAAATGCATCTTCTGCGTAGTGTTCTGGGGGCAGCCCGCAAGTGTCGCCACACTTCCGGCGCCAACATAGCATGCCCACAACTTCCTAACCCATACGTCTTTGGAATGTGGGAGGAAACCGGAGCACCCGGAGGAAACCCACACAGACATAGGGAGAACGTACAAACTCCATACAGTTTCATGGCCACCGTTATTAAGAAAGTTTTTTTCCTAAAGTAATTTTGATTATTTTATTAACTGAATGTAACCTCAGTTAGACCAAGTGGAGCATTGTGTGCAGTTCTGGTCACCCCGTTACAGGGAGGATGTGGAGGCTTTGGAGAGGGTGCAGAAGAGGCTTTTCCAGAGTGCTGCCTGGATTAGAAGGTATGAGCTTTAAGGAGAGGTTGGACAAACTTGGGGTGTTTTCTCTGGAGCGGCAGAGGCTGAGGGGAGACCTGATGGACGTTTATAAAATTATGAGAGGGATAGACAGAGTAGACATTTTTGAATCTTTTTCCCAGGATGGAAATGTCAAAGACTAGAGGGCATAGTTGTAAGGTGAGAGGGGGAAAAGTTTAAAGGAGAGCTTTAAAGTGTAAATGTGGCAAGTTCTTTTTTACACAGGGTGCCTGGAACACACTGCCAGGGGTTGGAAGTGGAAGCAGTATTTCACGGGTATTTATACAGGCACATGAACAGGCAGAGAATGGAGGGATATGGCCCCCATACAGGCAGATGGGATTAGTTTAAATTGGCATCATGGTTGACACAGACATGGTGGGCCGAAGGGCCTGTTCCCGTGTTGCACTGTTCTATATCCTCCGAGTGTGTTAAACAGTAATGGACACAATACCTCAACACCGTCAGTGTTGGACTCACTGAGAGTGTCCAACAGTGACAGACACACTGGTTCAGGGTGTGCCTGTGGAGGACTTGCTGGGTCGGTGTTGTACAGTTATGGACTCTGCGTCATTACCCATCAGCGACAGACAGTGTGGGATATGTACCCTCACATTAAAGGCTTTCTGTGAAACCGTTCTATTGATGGTTGTTCAGAACTTGTTGTGGGGAAGCAGCCACAGGGTCAACAGAAAATGCTGAAAATGCACTGCAGGTCGGGCAGCATCTCCAGAGAGAGAACCAGAGTTAATTGCGGAGAGCTGTGGACACAGCCTAGTACATCATGAAAACCAGCTTCCCCTCCGTGGGCTCCGTCTACACTTCCTGCTGCCCTGGAAAAGCAGCCGTTATAATCAAAGTCCCCCCCCAACCCCGGACATTCTCTCTTCTCCCCACTCCCATTGGGCAGAAGATACAAAAGCTTGAGAACACGTACCACCAGGCTCAAGGACAGCTTCTATCCCGCTGTTATAAGACCCTTGAACGGACCTCTTGTATGCTAAAGATGAACCCTCATCATGGCCTTTGCACCTTATTGTCTGCCTGCACTGCACTTTCTCTGTAACCGTAACACTTTATTCTGCATTCTGTTATTGCTTTTCCCTTGTACTACCTCGATGCACTGATGTGATGAAATGATCTGTATGGATGGCATGCAAAAGTTTTTCACCACCAAACATAAAATGCTGGAAACACTCAGCAGGGCAGGTAGCATCTGTGGAGAGAGAAACAGTGAATATTTCAGGTCCGGGACCCTTCATCAGAACTGAGACAGAGAAAAACAAATTAGGTGGTGGAGTGATGGGTAGAACAAAAGGAATATCTCTGATAGGGTGAGACCAAGCGCGTTAATGAGTTAGAAGTGGATTATGCTTTTCTGTCATGTAATGTGTTTCTACCAGCAGGGTTGTGGGATATACTAATGGAGAGAAAACATTTTAAATTAATGACTCTTCATCGGAACTGAAAAAGTTGAATGTGTTGGCTTTTGCACATTCATTGGAGGACTTCAGTTATACAGAAGCCTGGAGACTGTCATTCAAGAGGTGGCAGTGATGTGAAGGGTGAGACTGATATGTGCTTGTTCTCCCAGTCTGTAGCTGTGGGTTTGGGGGGTGTGGGTGGTGTCAGCTTCGACGAGGCATCGTGTACATCGTAGTCATTTTGTGCCAATGCTGTGCCAAATGAAGGGTCAGGAGAGGAATGGATCGCCGGTGAGAAGAGATTCCTCGCTCCCCATGGTGTTGAGTTTTGTAAGTGTTGTTGGAGCTGCCATCAACCAGGGAAACGGGAAATGTTCCATCACAGTCTTAAGTTGAGGAGGGGATTCCCTCACGGTGGCGCAGCTGGTAGAGCCTCACAGCTCCAGCAACCTGGGTTCAATCTCGACCTCCGGCACTGGCGGGAAACCCTTGCGGCCACAGGGAGAATGCGCAAACTCCACACAGACGCACAGGTCAGGATCGAACCTGGGTCGTTGGGGGTGCAAGGTGGGTGATGGTGTGGGTAGCTTGTGAAGCTGGTGTGTTCCTTCCTCTGTTTCTTTGTGCTCCCGTGAGATCTCGATCCCATCCCAAGTGCTCCTTCTCCACTTTGTGCGTTCCTGGGCCACAGATTCCCAGCAGGAGTCAAAGGGATTGTTGTAATTTTTCAAGGAGGATTCGAGCGCATCTTTGAACCTTTTCCTCTGTCTGCCTGGTGATCACTTCTCAGGACAGAGCTCGGGATAGAGCGTCCGTTCCAGGAGTCTGGCGTTGGGCAACAGAGCAGACTGAGTGTAACCAGGGAATGTTGGCCTTGGAGGGGACGTGGGTTTTGGTTTTGACTGACATTGGTTTGCTGGGGAATTTGGAGGATTTCTCAGAGCCGGTGTTGGTTTTGGGTTATAAATTCAGTGGCATTCGCACCCCTTCACCGAGGCTCTTGTCCCAAGGCTGGTGCTGGTGGGGAAGGGGGGGGTGGAGGGGTTGGGGTTGAGGCCGCCATGCCTTCGAGGGGCAGGGTGGGGCCTCTGGGCGGCCATGCCTTCGAGGGGCAGGGTGGGGCCTCTGGGCGGCCATGTCTTTGAGGGGCAGGGTGGGGCCTCTGGGTGGCCATGTTGCTGAGGGGCAGGGTGTTTCCTCTGGGTGGCCATGTTGGTGAGGGGCAGGTGGTTCCTCTGGGCAGCCATGTTGCTGAGGGGCAGGGTGGTTCCTCTGGGCAGCCATGTTGGTGAGGGGCAGGGTGGTTCCTCTGGGCAGCCATGTTGGTGAGGGACAAACGCGCAGAGCGGGGCGGGGAGGTGGGCGGCCATGTTGGTGAGGGGCAGGGTGATACCTCTGGGCAGCCATGTTGATGAGGGGCAGGGTGGTTCCTCTGGGCAGCCATGTTGATGAGGGGCAGGGTGGTTCCTCTGGGCAGCCATGTTGGTGAGGGGCAGGGTGATTCCTCTGGGCAGCCATGTTGGTGAGGGGCAGACGCGCAGAGCGAGGCCGAGGCGGAGGGTTTGGGCGGGGCGTCCATCTTGGTGCGGGGCGGGTGACGTAGGGCGGAGCCGCCTCCCTGTCTTCTCGCGACGTCTCGCGGTATCTGCGCGGCCCCGAGCTTCTTCCCGGCGGCGGTGCCACGTCTGTCTCAGGTGAGGGGGGGTCCGGCCGGCGGCGGCGGCGGCGGGGTCCCGTCCCCCTCAGCGGTCCCCCAGGGCCGGGGGCTGCACCGGTGCAGGGTCTGGGGTCTGGGGGGTGGGGGTGTTGGCTGCGCCGGTGCAGGGTCTGGGGGGGGAGTGTTGGCTGCATTGGTGCAGGGTTTTGGGGGGGGGGGGGGTGGTGTTGGCTGCACCGGTGCAGGGTTTTGGGGGGGTGGTGTTGGCTGCACCGATGCAGGATCTGGGGAGTGCATTGGTGCAGGCACTGGGATCACCCTGTGCCCGAGCATATCCCCACCTCACCCCATCCAGTGCTGAGAGTGAGCAGGATTCCGGAGCAACGGGATTCATCAGCACTTTGCAAACTGCGCCTGCCCCCAGCAACTCATCTGCAGCCTCCCACCGAATGCATTTGAATATTCCACCTTAGTGCCTGCTGCAGGGTTTTGTGGGTGAGCCAGAGGGTGCGGGGTTTCCAATGCAGACGTTTGCATGGTGCTCAGAAAGTGGTGCGGAAGGCTGGGACGTGACTTGCAACTTTTGCTGCACCCATACGTTTTTGGAGTGTGGGGGAATTGGTATCTTGCCATTTTTTTTGTACATACAGAGGCCAGCAGGCTGAATGTGCATCAGAAGCGGGCCACATCATGCACACACATGCTTGAGTTTCCTTTTAATTTGCAGTCATTCGTAGTGTTTGGAAGTTGCAAGTGAAAACAAAAGAGCAAAGACTTGCATTTATATAGCCGTGTGCAAGTGCCAAAGATCATAGAATAGTGCAGCACAATACAGGCCCTTCGGCCCACAATGTTGTGCCAACCTTTAAACCTCGCCTAAGACTAGCTAACCCCTTCCCCCCACATATCCCTCTATTTTAAATTCCTCCATATGCTTATCTAACAATCTCTTGAATTTGACCAATGTACCTGCCTCCACCACCACCCCAGGCAACGCATTCCATGCCCCAACCACTCTCTGGGTAAAAAAACCTTCCTCTGATATCTCCCTTGAACTTC
This sequence comes from Pristis pectinata, assembly GCF_009764475.1. Lineage (NCBI taxonomy): Eukaryota > Metazoa > Chordata > Chondrichthyes > Rhinopristiformes > Pristidae > Pristis > Pristis pectinata. The sequence continues at coordinate 12,583,524 of NC_067438.1, read as the reverse complement.
CCACCCATTACTTTAAAGCCATGTCCTCTTGTACCCTGGGAAAGAGGCACTGGCTATCTACTCTTATCTATTCCTCTTAATATTTTGTACATCTCTATCGTGTCTCCCCTCATCCTCCTCCTCTCCAAAGAGTGAAGCCCTAGCTCCCTTAGTCTCTCTAAGATGCACCCAACATAAAGCCCACCGCAAGGTAGAGCAGCTGCATGCTGTGATGGGAGCTGTTTTGTTTCTGATCTGTATGTTATGATACGATTTGTAGCCATCAGAGGTTCATGCCAAACCCCAGAAACCTGAGCACAAAAATCTCAGCTGATGTACCTGTGCTGTATTGGAGAGATGAGATGCCACAATCTTTTGGCGGAGATGGCCAGCCTGTCACAGTGTTATAGACCTTGCAGCAACTTGCTTTTGTTTTTAACTAACGTACAGACTTTGGTGGTTTAGTTTGTGATTTGAGAGGAAGTGGAAAGTGGAGCCAGAGTCTCACGTTCGTAGAGCCACTGTCTCAGCTCCAGCGCCCCGCATTCAATCCTGACCTCTGTGTGGAGTTTGCACATCGTCTCTGTGACCGAGGGCTTGCTCCGGTTTCCTCCTGCATCCCAAAAACGTGCTAACTGGCCGTAAGTTGCCCCTCGTGTAGGTAGATGGTACGAGAGTCTGGGGGGAGGGGGGACACGGTTGATGGGAAACAGGAGGGGGAAGAGGTTACAGGGAGATACCTGGAGTAATGGGACTGAGGGGACTGTGTTGAGAGCTGGCATGTATTCCTGTGACCACGTGGGTTTCCTCCGTATGCTCCAGTGTCCTCCCACATTTCAGGGTCAGTCGGGTAATTGGCTGCTGTAAGTTGCTCCTGGTGTGTGGATAAGTGGTAGAATCAAATGTGTGCACTGGTGCAGTGAAAAACTTAATTGTAGCAGCATCACTGGTACATAGCGTTACAGATGCAACATTCACAGGAAAAGCATAAATCAAACATAAATTCTACAAGAAAGAACAGAATCGGGAGGTTGAACGCCGAGCTGTAATCGATAAAGAGCAGCCTGCCGTATGTTTTGCTGCTGTCTGGGTGCTCCAAAGCCGAGTGGAGAGCCAGTGAGATTGCATCCGCTGTAGGCGTGTTGTGGCAGGAGGCAAACTGCGGCAGGTCCAGGTCCTTGCTCAGGCAGGAGTTAACCCTAGCCATGACCAACCTCTCAAAGCACAGTAGATGTGAGTGCTGCCGGGTGATAGCCGTTGAGGCAGCTCACCCTGCTCTTCTTGGGCACAATTAGAGCGAATAAAAAACAAAGTCCAATGTGGTGCAAAGTGGTCACAGTGTTGCTGTACTGAGGTAGTGATTTGGGTTGTGCAGAACTGAATGGTTAAAGGGAAGTAGCTGTTCCTGAAACTGGTGGTGTGGGGCTTCAGGCTTCTGTACCTCCTGCCCGACGATAGCTGCGAGAAGATGGCACGGCCCGGATGGTGGGGGTCTTTGATGATAGACATCGCCTTCTTGAGGCAGCGCCTCCTGTAGACACTACCGATGGTGGGGAGGGGTGTGCCCGTGATGTCTTGGGCTGAGTCCACGACTCTCTGCAGCTTCTCGCGGTGATGGGAATGTGGGAAGGATAAAATGGCATTAATGTAGATGGTTGATGATTGGTGTGGATTCAGTGGGCTGTTTCCATGCTGTATCTCTCTGTGACTCTGTGAAACCCTAAGCTCTGTTCTCATCGACAAATAGAAACCCCTGTGTTCTTTGTCAGCGCAGCGCAGCGCAGTACGGGCCCTTTGGCCCACAATGTTGCGCTTACCTATATAAACCTACTCCATGACCAATCTAACACTTCCCCCCCACACGTAACCCTGCATTTTTCTATCATCCATTTGCCTATCTAAGAGTCTTTTAAATGTCCCTATTGTATCAGCCTCCACCACCACCCCTGGCAGTGCGTTCCAGGCACCTACCACTTTCAGTGTAAAAAAAACCTGCCTCTGACATCTCCCCTAAACTTTCCTCCACTCACCTTAAACGGATGTCCTCTGGTATTGGCCATTGCCGCCCGGGGGAAAAGGTGCTGGCTGTCCGCGCTTCACATAATCTTATACACCTTATCAAGAGCAGCGAAGTTATTAGTAGAATTCTGAATCAGAATCAGATTTATTATCACCGACTTGGAAGCATATAGAAACATAGAAAATCTACAGCATAATTCAGGCCCTTCGGCCCACAAAGCTGTGCCGAACATGTCCCTACCTTCGAAATTACGAGGCTTACCCAGAGCCCTCTATTTTTCTAAGCTCCGTGTACCCATCCAAAAGTCTCGTAAAAGACCCTATCGTATCCGCCTCCACCACCATTGCCAGCAGCCCGTTCCACGCACTTGTACGTCATGAAATTTGTTGGCTTATATGTCCCATATATATCCTGTCCAATTTATATCCTGCAATCTGTATCAGTAAAACAGATCATCTGCTGCTTGTCATCTGGCTGTCTGTGGGAGCTTTGTCTCTTTCTATTGGCTGTTGCGTGGCCGAAATTACGTAGCGACCACACTTCAAGAAGTACGTAATTGCTGACCAAGGCAGTGCGAGGTGCTACAGGAATTCAGGCCTTGCATTGATTTATTACGTTGCCTTCTCTGTCATGGTGACAGAAGGTGCTGGTTCAGCCAATGAACTACTGCCAACTCCCAGAGCAATCCCATTTCCTCACAATTCACTGGAACATATTGTGGAATGTTTATTCATAATGTGGAAATGTTTATTCAGTGATTGTTTCTTCGGTGACTGGTGACTGAAGGGGGAGGGACAGGGAGAATTAGGTCACCATCGGTAAACAGAGCCCCAAGAATTCTTAATCGAGCTTCATTCTGACTGAAGTCCGAAATGTTACTGTAGCGATGGAGGGATCTGACTTTGCATGTTTATTTTAATCTGGTTTTCATTTTAGTTTAAACCACGTTGGATTGGTTATGTCACTGTGTCTGCATCTCCCCGTTGCCGGTCACTTCAACTGCCCCTCCCACACTATCACTGATATGTCAGTCCTCGGCCTCCTCCACTGCCGGGAGAATTCCAAGCGCAGGCTGGAGGAACAGCACATTTTCCGTCTTGGAACCTTGCAGCCTAACGGCATGAACATTGAATTCTCCCACTTCAGGCAATCCCCACCCCCCCCTTCCCCACATCTCCCCCCCCCCCCCACCCCCCACCAGGCTTCTTCTCTCCTTCCCTTTCCTAGCCTCTTTTTTTCTCCCTCTCTCTCCCTACCTTTGACCCATCCCCCAGTGGATCTGCTATCCCCACCTCCTCCCCCGCACCTGCCTATCACTATCTCTTACCTGCATCTACCTATCACCACCCTGTGCCCACCCCGCCTCCCCTCTTCTGTCCACCTGCTTTTCCCTCCTATATATTGGGCTTGCCCTTTTCCTATCTTCAGTCCTGAAGAAAGGTCCTGACCCAAAACGTTGACCGCCTGCTTTTCTCCACGGATGCTGCCTGGCCTGCTGAGTTCCTCCAGTATCGTTGTGTTTCTCATCTGGATTCCAGCATCTGCAGTTCCTAGTTTCTCCAGTATCACTGTACTCTTGCCCGGTACTGTCACAAGTTTGTTTACTCTCATAGGCATACATCCACAGGGTATAAATGCCACGAAAATTAACTTTTGCAGCAGCAGCACAGTGCGTTACAAACATAAGAAAACAAAAAATTAAATTAGCATAAATTGTACACAACTCACACGACCAAATAAATATAACAACACGAGTACAAGATTGAAAGAGAAAGGAATATAGTCCAAGGTAGTGTTGGGGTTTGTCAGGTCGTTTCCTGAACCTGATGGCAGTGGGGAAGAAGCTACAGTTGGACCTTGTATTGATAATTGGTTTATTATTTATGGTATTATTTACGGCACAGTAGTGTAGCGGTTAGCGTCACGCTATTACAGCGCCAGCGATCTGGGTTCAATTCCCGCCGCTGTCTGTAAGGAGTTTGTACGTTCTCCTCGTGTCTGCGTGGGTTTCCTCCGGGTGCTCCAGTTTCCTCCCACATTCCAAAGACGTATGGGTTAGGAAGTTGTGGGCATGCTATGTTGGTGCCGGAAGCGTGGCGACACTTGCGGGCTGCCCCCAGAACACTCTATGCAAAAGACGCTTTTCACTGTGTGTTTCGATGTACATGTGACTAATAAAGATATCTTATTTCACAAGTACCGAAATACAGTGAAAAGCATTAGTTTGCGTGCCATCCAGACAGATCATTCCATAGAAAAGTACATCGATGTAGTAAAAAGGAAGACAAAATGCAGAATAAAATGTTACAGCTACAGAGCGAGTGCAGTGCAGGCAGACAATAAGGTGCAAGGGCCGCGACGAGGTCGATGGGGAGATCAAGAGTCCATCTTTTGGCGTATGAGAGGTATGTTCAATAGACTTATATAACAGCGGGATAGCAGCTGTCCTCAAGCCTGGAGGTACGTATTCTCAAAGCTATTGTATCTTCTGCCCTGTGGGAGGGGGGAGGAGAGAATGATCGGGGTGGGAGGGGCCTTTGATTATGTTAGCTCCCTTTCCAAGGCAGTGGGAAGTGTAGACGGAGTCTATAGAGGGGAGGCTGGTTTTTGTGATGGACTGGGCTGTGTTGGCAAACCACTGCGATTTCTTGTGGTCAGAGCAGTTGCCATACCAAGCCGTGATGCATCCGGATGGGATGCTTTCTATGTTGCATCCGTAAACATTGTTGAGGGTCATTGGGGACATGCTGAATTTCGTTAACCTTCTGAGGAAGTAGAGGCGCTGGTGAGCTTTCTGGGCCGTAGCGTCTACGTGGTTGTGCCCAGGACAGATCGGTGATGTTCACACCCAGGAACCTGAAGTTCTCAGCCACCTCCACCTCAGCACCTCTGAAGTGGGGCGCGAGGAGAATACGTCTGTGCAGCCGTGAGCGTACAGGGAGTAAGGTAGGGGGCTGAAGCCGCAGCTTTGCGGGGCAACGGTGTTGAGGATAACCGTGGCAGAGGTGTTGCCGCCCACCCTTGCTGAGTGTGGTCTGTTAGTCAGGAAGTCAAGGATCCAGTTGGAGAGGGGTCTTCCCGATCTCTGTGGTTTTGGACTGCAGTGCGGCTGGGAGATGTCAGGTTGTAGGGTGAGCGTCCTCCTGTGACCCATTTGTTGTGTTGTTCTCTGGACTGATCCTCCACCCCCAACTCCCCCTCCCGCAAAGAACATGGCTGCCGACTCCCGTGGGCACGTCTGCTGGTGGTGTGGAAGGAGAACCGGAGATCCGGAGACCTAAGGTGTTTACCTTAGCTAAACACCACTCCCTGCACTAGCCCCATATCTCTCCGTCCTCTTATCCTTCTCTGCAAACAACGGGCTGCCAGAGGAACTCCGCGGGTCAGGCAGCATCTGTGGAGGGAAACGGACAGTCGACGTTTCGGGTCGAGACCCTTGATCGGGCCCAAATATACAGAGAGGGGAGGTAGCTGTTATAAAGAGGTGCGGGAAAGGCTGGGGCAAGAGCTGGGAGGTGAGGAGGGGTGATAGGCAGGTGGAGGGGAGGGAAAGTTGGAGATAGTGACAGAGACTGAGGGGCAGAGGCCTCTGCTCTTCTGGTCCTGATGAAGAGGTCTCCACCCCGAAATGTTGACCGTCCATCTCCCTCCGCAGATGCTGCCTGACCCACGGAGTTCACCCAGCACTTTGTGTGTCCAACATCTGTGGTCTCTCTTGCCTCTCGATTATCAGCCACTGTCTTGAGTTCCCAGTATCTGATTTGCTTAGTTATTTCTGACCCAGAGTAGGCCATTCAGTCCATCAGATCCCTGCTAGCTCCCAGCAGAGCAATCCCTTTCCTCCTCCCTCAATGAAACCCCGCAATTTATTTTCTCCCGTATGCCCACCAACTCCCCTTTGATGCTGATATTCTGTGTTTGAGAGACCAAAAAGAGGTAGCCATGGAAACGGTGGATAAGATGGCTGTCGTCTTCCAAAGTCCTGTAGAGTAAAGAACGGTTCTTGAATATTAGAGGTGTAACATCGTTATTTAAAAGTTTATTCTCACTGGGATGTAGGAGGCGGAGAGATGACCTGATGGAGGTTTGTAAAATCATGAGGGGCATTGATAAGGTGGATGGTCACCGTGTTTTTCCCGGGGAGGGGAGTCTAAAACCAAGAGGGCAGAGGTTTAAGGTGAGAGGGGAGAGATTTAAAGGGGATTTAAAGTCTTTCACACTGGTGGCAATGTGGAACGAGCTGCCAGAGGAAGTGGGAGAGATGGGAACAACTACGATAGTTAAAAGGTATTTGGACAAATACTTGGATAGGAAAGATAGAGCTGGATATGGGTCTCGTGCGTAGAAAGGCATCACAGTCGGCAGAGATGGGGTGGGCTGAAAGGGCAGTTTCTGTGCTGCATGAATCTACGAAAACGAGGAAATCCAGACTGGAACTACTACCTTAGGGAACTTCTACCTGACATCAATAATAGGGAAAACACCAGAGTCTATTATAAAGAATGTAACAACAGTGTGCAGTTACACTGCGTGTACAGCTTTAGTCGCCCTGCTATTAGGAAAGGTGTCATTAAGTCAGAAAGAGTGCAGAGGAGATTTACGAGGATGCTGCCAGGACTTGGGCCTGAGTTATAGGGAGAGGTTGGGACTTTATTCCTTGGACCGTAGGAGACTGAGAGGTGATATTATAGAGGTGTATAAAACCATGAAGGGCATAGATTGGGTGAATATACTCAGTATTTTTCCCCCAAGGAACAGGAACCAAAAGCTAGAGGGCATAGGTTTAAGGTGATTAAGGGGAAAGATTTAAAAGGGACTTGAGGGGCAACTCTGTGTGGAGGGTGGTGAGTGTATGTCAGAGGAAGTGGTTGAGGCAGGTACAATAATGACATTTGAAGGACAGTTAGACAGGTACATGGATAGGAAAGGTTGAGAGGGATACAGGCCAAAGGCAGGTAAGTGGGACTAGCTCAGGTGGGCGCCTTGGTCGGCATGGACCAGTCGGGCCGAAGGGCCTGTTTCCATGCTGTGTGACTCTAACAAGAGGCAATGGGTTATTCAAAGTCAACGCGGGTTCATTGAAGGGAAATTGCGCTTGATAAAAGTAGTGGAGACCTTTGAGGATGTAACGAGTGGAATAGATGGGGGGAACCAGTAGATGTAGCGTATCTAGGTTTTCAGGTGTTTGATGAAGAGTTGTGTAAGACTTTGTTGTGCACGGTTAAAGCACCTGGGATCGGGGGTAAAATGCTGTCAGGTGTTGAGAATCGGTAGGAGGACAGGAATAAATGGGACCCCTTGGCAGGTGATGACTAATGGGTTACCTACCGCAGGGATCGGCTCTGATGCTGGCTCTATACATCAAAGAGGGAACGGAAAGTAATATCTGTCAACGGCACAGAACTGGGTGGGATTGTGACTGTGAGGGGAATGCGGAGACACCTCGGGCGATTTTGGCGAGTTGAGCAAATGCGCGAGTAAGTCACAGCCAGAGGAAAGTCGTGAAGCAATCCACCTCTGTGGGACTAACACAAAACTGGGTTATTACGTAAAGATTGGGGAAACGGCGAGGTGCAGTTTTGAGCACGGTTTTTGGCCGCCCTGTTATAGGAAAGGCGTCATTAAACTGGAGAGAGTGCAGGGGAGATTTACGAGGATGCTGCCAGGACTTGAGGGTCTGAGTGATAGGGAGAGGTTGGGCTGGCTGGGACTTTGTTCCTTGGAGCATAGGAGACTGAGTGACCTTATAGAGGTGGATAAAACCATGAGAGACATGGACAAGGTGAATGTACACAGCCTCCCCCCCACCCCTAAGGAAAGGGAACCGAAACTAGAGGACATGGGTTTAAGGTGAGAGGGGAAAGATTTAAAAGGGACCTGAGGGGCAGTTTTTCACATAGAGGGTGGTGCGTATGTGGAACGAGCTGCCAGAGGAAGTGGTTGAGGCAGGTACAGTAACAACATTCAAAAGACATTTGGATAAGTACATGGATAGGAAAGATTTAGAGGGCCAAATGCGGACTAGCTTGGTGGGCACTGTGGACGGCATGGACAAGTTGGGCCGAAGGGCCTGTTTCCCTGCTGTGTGCCTCTGGTTCTGCAGAGGGACCTGGGTGTCCTTGTACACCGGGAAGCAAACAGGCAGCAAGCAGTGGTCTTCACTGAAGGAGGTTTTGAGTACACGTTGTCTTGCTACAGTTATACACGGTCTTGGAGTGTTGCGTACAGTCGCGTTTTCCTTAAACAGGCAGCCCCCGGGTGAGGTAGGGATTCTGTTCTTGAGAACTGTCCGTAAGACGACTTCTCCCTAAGTCAGAATCATCTGTTTCCTGTAGTAACCCATATCATAACGTTCCACATACACTTGTTATAGCTCTTTCTTTTCGTTAAATAACCACCCTAACACTACCCACAATTAAACTAAAGGAACGTGTACTCTATCCCATCATCGAAGAATACACGAAACGTTCTATAATTGTTGTTGCGAGCTGGGAAAAATGCTTTATGGGCGAACTTGCATAAAATCAGATTTCCCAAGTCAAGTCATTCGTAGCCCTGGGAGCCCCCCGTATCAAAGCGATGTGTCTGCGATAGTGGGAATGCAGAAGCTTCATCAGATGGATTCCTTGGATAGGGAATCCTGCTCCTATTTTCTCTGAATTCACCAGCATCAGGGGAAAGAAATATCTGGCCCATCTCCATCCTGAACGCGACCCTGGGTTCTAGACATCCCAGCCGCGGGAAGCATCTGCTCTGCATCCACCCCGTCCGAGTCGGTGAGAGTTTTAATGGGATCGCCCCCTCATTGGCTTCGAAAGGGAGCGTGCGCACACAGACACACCCAGTGTGCTGAGATGCCCCGGGAAGCCAGAACCAGGGTAGGACGTGGAAGGGGTGTATTGGTATTGGTTTATTATTGTCACTTGTACCGAGGTACATTGAAAAATTTGTCTTGCATACCGATCGTACAGGTCAATTCATTACACAGTTCAGTTACAGTGAGTCAGTACAGAGTGCATTGATGTAGTACAGGTAAAAACAATAACAGTACAGAATAAAGTGTCACAGCTACAGAGAAAATGCAGTGCAATAAGGTGCAAGGTCACAACAAGGTAGATCATGAGGTTAGAGTCCATCTCATTGTATAAAGGAACTGTTCAATAGTCTTATCACAGTGGGGTAGAAGCTGTCCTTAAGTCTGGTGGTACGTGCCCTCAGGCTCCTGTATCTTCTACCCGATGGAAGAAGAGAGAATGACCCGGGTGGGTGGGGTCTTTGATTATGCTGGCTGCTTCACCAAGACAGAGAGAGGTAAAGACAGAGTCCAAGGAGGGGAGGCTGGTGTCCGTGACGCGCTGGGCTGTGTCCACAACTCTCTGCAGTTTCTTGCGGTCCTGGGCAGAGCAGTTGCCGTCCCAAGCCGTGATGCATCCAGATAGGATGCTTTCTGTGGTCCATCGGTAAAAGTGCAGTCGTCTGTTGTCTAATGTGCCCATCTCCTCCTCTTTGCCTTGCAGTGTTTGTCTGAACCACGGTGTGTCCACGTTAGGGGCCATGTCTGCGTCTCAGAGGTGGCGGCGTCCTGCAGGCGCGTCCTGCTTCCTTGCCTGCCTGTTCTGCTGCGGGCTGGTCCTGCGACTGGTGAACGGTCACGGACATTCCCACGGTGACGACCACCACGGCCACTCCCACGACCACCACGGACACTCCCACGACCACCACGGACACTCCCACGGTGACGACCACCACGGACATTCCCACTCGCACCACGGACACTCCCACGGTGACGAGCTCACCGGCCACTCCTACCCCTCCGACCATCCTGCCCATTCCCAAGGGAAGAACCGCTGGAAGATGGACGCGGCGTCGGAGCAACCAAAAGCCGGGAAGGAGGATGGCAAACCCGTGGAACTGTGGTCGCAGGTCAGTGTCGTACAGCACAGAAGCAGGTCGCTCAGCCCGACCCGTCCACGCCGACCAAGCTGCCCACCTGAGCTAGTCCTCCTTTGCCTGCGTTTGGCCCAGATCCCTCTACACGTAGAACGGTCCCACAGGCCCTTCAGCCCATTATATCTGTGCCAAACACAATGCCACATTAAACTGAATCTCTTCTGCTGGCATGTAGAAATATAGAAAACCTACAGCACGATTCAGGCCCCTCGGCCCACAAAGCTGTGCCGAACATGTCCCTACCTTAGAAATTGCCAGGCTTACCCATAGCTCTCTATTTTTCTAAGCTCCATGTACCTATCCAAAAGTCTCTTAAAAGACCCTATCGTATCCGCCTCCACCACCGTTGCCAGCAGCCCGTTCCCCGCACTCACCACTCTCTGAGTAAAAAAAAACCTACCCCTGACATCTCCTCTGTACCTGCTCCCCAGCACCTTAAACCTGTGTCCTCTTGTGGCCACTGTTTTAGCCCTGGGGAAAAGCCTCTGACTATCCACACCATCAATACCTCTCATCATCTTCTACACCTCTATCAGGTCCCCCCTCATCCTCCATCGCTCCAAGGAGAAAACGCAGAGTTCCCTCAACCTGTTTTCATAAGGCATGCTCCCCAATCCAGGGAAACATCCTTGTAAATCTCCTCTGCACCCTCTCTATGGCTTCCACATCCTTCCTGTAGTGAGGCGACCAGAACCGAGCACAGTACTCCAAGTGGGGTCCGACCAAGGTCCTATATAGCTGCAACATTACCTCTCGGCTCCTAAATTCACTTCCGTTTAGGTCCACATCCCTCCATTCCCTGTCTGTCTAAATACGTCATGAACATTGGGATTGTATTTGCTCCTACAACCACTCCTGGCAGTGTGTCCCAGACACCCACCACTCTCTCTGTGAAGAATCTTGCCTCGTAAATCTCCTTTAAAACTGTCGGCCTCGTTTTAAGGCTATGCCCTCTAGTATTTGACTTTTCCGCCCTGGGAACAAAGACTACAATTCTCTACTCTATCTCTGCCTCTCATAATTTTATAAACCTCTATCAGGTCTCCCCTCAGCCTCCACCGCTCCAGAGAAAACACCCTAAGTTTGTCCGACCTCTCCTTATAGCCCACGCCCACTAATCCAGGCAGCATCCTGGTGAACCTCTTCTGCACCTGTAACGGGGCGACCAGGACTGCACAGTGCGGCCTAATCAAAATTTTATACGACTGCATCATGACTTCCTGAGGCTTGTACTCGATGCCCCAAGCGATGAAGGCTAGCGTGCCGTACACCTTCTCTACCACTCTATCTACTTGTGTGGCCACTTTCTTTGGACTTGGACTCTAAGGTCTCTCTGTACGTCAACTTTCCTATCCAAGTACCTGCCATAATGTCTATTAAACATTGTAATTGTACCCGTCTCGACCACATCCTCTGGCAGCTCGTTCTGTATACTCAGCACCCTCAGGTCCCCTTTAAATTTTTCCCCTCTCATTTTAAACCTATTCCCTCTAGTTTTAGACTCCCCTGCCCTGTCTTATGCCTGTCTAGTCCAGCAGTTGTCCACCAGTTTAGTCTGTTTGGTTCCAGTCCATCACGGTCCAAGTCAGCTCAGTGTATTATTCCAATCCAGTCCGGTTTAGATTGGTTCCAGTTTAATTCTGGTCTGTGTTTTATGATCTGTGCCAAACTCCTGGCTTACACAATCCATTATGTTAGCCCCATCCCGATCCAGACCAGTTCTTCCAAATGACCAGCTCAGTTCCAGGCCAAAATAGCATCTTGTTCCAATTCAGTCTGCTAGTCCGGTTCCTTGCGATCAACTTGACCCAGGTCACAGTTAGCGCAGCGGGTACAGCCGCTGCCTCACAGTCCCAGAGACCCGGGTTGGATCCCGACCTCCGGCGCTGTCTGTGTTGTGGAGTTTGCATGTCCTCCCCGTGACCAGGTGGGTTCCCCCCCCCCATATCCCAAGGACGTGGGTCAGTGGGTTAATTCCCCCCCCCCAGGTGTGCGGGTGAGGGGTAGAATCTTGGGGGGGGGGGGGGGGATGCTGGTGGGAATGTGGGGAGAATAAAGTGGGATTGACTGCCGGAGGAACTCAGCGGGTCAAGCAGCGTCTGTAGGGGGGGAGGAATTGTCGACGCCCTGTGTTAGGGGGGAGAGGGGAGGTGACCCGTATGGAGAGGACAGGTGGAGGGGTGAGACGGGGGCCGGTGGGTGATTGGTGGACTGAGGAGAGGTGAGGGACGAGGGGGGGTGGATTTGGGAGACAAGGCAGGTGGGTGACAGGCAAGAAGAGACACAGGCAGAAGGGACCCGGGGTGGGGACAAGAGTCAGTGTGGGAGCGGTCTAAATGGGTCTTTCACGGTCGGCACACACTGGGTGGACTGAAAGGCCTCTTCCCCCCGGCGAGACTCATGAGTCGCGGAGCTGGAGGCGGGGGTGTGAATGGGACCAACGGAACCATCCTGCTGTGAGCTAGCACGGAGCCAATGGGCCGAAGGGTGGCCTCGTGGGCTGCACGAAGCCAAGCCGGTGTGATGCTGCCGATTGCGTAACACTCCTCCGCCTGTGGGCCGCATCCCCCTCGACTGCGTCGTCCGGCACCAGGGCACCTTGCTTGCAGATCGGTTTCTCCCGCCTCCCCCCCCCCACCACGACACCCAAAGCCCCCCCCGAACAGGAGGGGAGAGCTAGAGTGGGCTCCGATGGGACCACCTCCGTACGACTCCACACCAAGGTTTTTCCTCCGATTCCCGACCGGGATCAACTCTCCCGCTGGGAGGGAGGCGCCTGTGCTGCTATGCGTCTGCCCGGTTGTGGGCAGGGCCCCCCCCCCGCCGCGCTCCGGGGGCGCAGGGGAAGGGGCCTGTGACCAGTTCTGTCTCCCATGCTGCACTTGGCATGGAGGAGGGACGAACTCGGGGGTTGCTGGGTGCGGCCCGTCTCCTCTCTGGATCAGTGGCCCTGGGGTGCCTTGGGGTGAGGCTGGATTCCACCACTCCCTGTCCTCCCATTACACCAGCTGTGGCGCTGGGATCGGGCCCCTAAGTAACCTCCTTGTTTTCCACAACCCCGTCCCAATACTCCCAGTGGTACCGGAGGTGGGGAGCCGGTCGAGGAGAGTGAGCTTGGCACAGCCTAGGGTCTGAGATGGGGAACCTCCTCAGTCACCCACCTGCCCTCTCCTTGCCCAACACCAATAGTTTTGAAATAAATAACTCATTGTCAATGTAATGTAAAATCATACATCTTCAATGCCCTTATTTTCTGGGAGTTGTGGCCAGAGCTGAAATCCTCATGTTCCCCTCTGCACTGGAGCTGGGACTCCGGGATGCACCCACGTTATCCCCACGTGTTTACCAGCAGGGACGTTTGGATTTTTTTGCATTTCAGCTATTTCTGATCTCTCCGCACAACCTGAGTGGAGGGAGGGGTTGAGCAGATTGTATGGGACTGGCCACGCAGAGCACGGTTCATTCCTGCTGCTCCGTGTTCTGACCCAGACCAGGCCCTGGCTGAACTTCCCTCTGCTCAGACCCTCGCCGTCTCCAACCCCAGCACGGCCGTGAGTAATCACTGTGGCATTTCCCTTTTTGGTTTCACAGTGACTCGTGTGATGTCAGTTGATGTCAGGTCACCTGACGGAGCCTCATGACCCCGATGGCAGGATCCACCTGATGTTGTAGAGCCCAGTGGCCCTCAGCAGGTTCCTCGTCAGGTCAGGACGCACATTGACCTCAGCGCAGCCTGCCTGTGACATCATTGTGCCCTGTGACACCAGCGTACTCTGTGACCTCACATAGCAGCCTGCCTATTACATCATCACACTCTGACCTCACAAAGCAGATTTCCTGTGACATCACGCCTGTGACATCACGCCTATGACATCACTGTGCTCCGTGACCACACAGTGCAGCCTGCACATGGCCTCATCCTGTCCATGACCTCACACAGCAACCTGCCTGTGACATCACCATGCAGGGTGACCTCACAATGCAGAGTGACTGTGACATCACCGTGTCCTGTGACATCACCGTGCAGACTAAATGTGACATCATCATGTCTGTGACATCACCATGCAGAACACACGTGACATCACCGTGTCCTGTGACCTCACAGTGCAGACTAACTGTGACATCATCATGTCTGTGACATCACCACGCAGAACACACGTGACATCACCATGTCCTGTGACCTCACAGTGCAGACTAACTGTGACATCACAGTGTCTCTGACCTCACAGTGCAGGGTACACGTGACACCGTGTCTGTGACATCACCATGCAGAACATGTGACATCATGTCTGTGACCTCAGTGCAGAACACGTGACATCACCATGTCTGTGACATCACCGTGTCTGTGACATCACCGTGCAGAACACACGCGACATCACCGTGTCTATGACATCACTGTGCAGAACACACGTGACGTCACCGTGTCCTGCCACCCCCTCCCCCCTTCAGTTTGAGCCCCGGTCCGCGGTCCGGGGACACGCCTCGACCTCCCTCACCGTGTCCGCGGGAAGCACCATGTTAGAGGTCAGTGCCGCCAGCCAGAGTGGTTGTGGTGTCATCGGCTCGCAGTCCGACACGTGCCGTCGACCTCGAGGAGTGGTTCCCGTCTGAGTGGTGGCCCTGCCGCAGTGAAGCAGCTGCTCCACAGTGTCGCTCTGACAGTGAAGTCTTCCCTCAGTGCTGCCACTCACAGTGAGCTCCTGCCCGGCTGCCGACCCCTCCCGGTCCCGGCGCTGCCGCCCCCTCCCGGTCCCGCCCCGCTGCCCTCCCCTCCCGGTCCCGCCCCGCTGCCCTCCCCTCCCGGTCCCGCCCCGCTGCCCTCCCCTCCCGGTCCCGCCCCGCTGCCCTCCCCTCCCGGTCCCGCCCCGCTGCCCTCCCCTCCCGGTCCCGCCCCGCTGCCCTCCCCTCCCGGTCCCGCCCCGCTGCCGTCCCCTCCCGGTCCCGCCCCGCTGCCGTCCCCTCCCGGTCCCGGCGCTGCCCTCCCCTCCCGGTCCCGCCCCGCTGCCCTCCCCTCCCGGTCCCGCCCCGCTGCCGTCCCCTCCCGGTCCCGCCCCGCTGCCGTCCCCTCCCGGTCCCGCCCCGCTGCCGTCCCCTCCCGGTCCCGCCCCGCTGCCGTCCCCTCCCAGTCCCGGCGCTCCCGCCCTGCTGCCGTCCACTCCGGACGCTCCCTCCGCCGCCCCTCCCTCGGCTCAGCGCTCCCTCCGCCGCCCTTCCCTCGGCTCGGCACTGGGAGTGCCAACCTGTGCG
>NC_067438.1:12415295-12527212 GCF_009764475.1 Pristis pectinata | reverse complement strand
TGAGGGAGGGGTTGGGGAGGAGGAGGAGGGGGAGGGAGGGGTTGGGGAGGAGGAGGAGGGTGAGGGAGGGGTTGGGGAGGAGGAGGGGGAGGGAGGGGATGTGGGGTGGGGAGGGGGTGAGGGGGGAGGGGTGTGGGGAGGAGGAGGAGGGAGGGAGGGGTGGAGGGAGAGGGTGGTTGAGGGAGGTGTGGGGTGGGTTGGGGAGGGAGGGGTGGAGGTGGAGGGGAGGGTGGGTGAGGTAGGGGTGGGGTGGGTTGGGGAGGGAGGGAGGGTTGGTGGGGATGGGGAGGGGAAGGAGGTGGGTGGAGGTGGGTGGGTGGAGGGAGGTGGATGGGGGAGAGAGGGAGGGAGGGAGTTGGTAGATAGGGACAGAGGGGGGTGGGTGGAGAGGGAGGGATGGGGTGAAAAGAGAGGGAAGGAGGGAGGGGGTGAGGGTGGAGTGATGTGGGAGTGGGCATGTGTGGGTTTTTCTGAGGTGGGAGGGGGTGGGGGGGCGTAACCATTGAAGGACACACCAGGAGGGTTTCCAGTGCTTTGTGGTGATGTATCAGCAGGGCGGTCAGGGGAGTGTGGGTCATCGTATCCGGGGTGGGTGGACACAGTGTTACCCTGCAGTCACTGGTTGTGAGAGCCTTTCACCTGTTGGCCAAGCTGAAGCCCTGAGCTTGGTCCATCACTGTGTCCTGTCCCCATCGAGCCCTCCGTCCTCCCGGGACCACCACCCAACGATGGATGCCACCCATGAATGAAGTGGCCACTGCGCCATCTTCTCCAGGGAGCCGGTGTTAAGTGAAGTCGTCTTGTTTCAGGTTTGTGAAGATCCACATGAGCCACGCCAGCCCGAGCCAGAGCGAGCTTGAAGCCTCCTGCGTCGAAGAAGGTGTGGTGACCCGCACTGCCCTGGGGAAAGGTGGGCCTTACAGAAAGTGTTGGAAGTGCCCGGCAGGACTTGGTGACGCCCTGCTGAATCTCCTTTGCACCCTCTCCATAGCAATCACCTCCTCCCTGCAGTGTACCACCTTCCCCACCCTCCCCCTACCGCCCCCACCCTCCGCTCCGCACCCTCACTGCCCCCGCACCCTCCCCACCGCTCCCCCTGCGCCCACCCTCCCCTACTGCCCCCAC
Source organism: Pristis pectinata (assembly GCF_009764475.1). Classification (NCBI taxonomy): domain Eukaryota; kingdom Metazoa; phylum Chordata; class Chondrichthyes; order Rhinopristiformes; family Pristidae; genus Pristis; species Pristis pectinata. The sequence goes on along the minus strand of NC_067438.1, from coordinate 12,526,087 downwards.
CCTCCACTCCGCTCCCCCACTGTTCCCCCACTGCCCCCCACCCTCCCCTCTGCTCCCCCACCCCCCCCCACTTTCACCTCAGCTCCCCCACCCTCCCCCAGATCTGATGACCCACTCTCCCCTTCACTCCCCCACCCTCGCCTCTGCTCCCCCACCGCCCCCACTTGCCCCATGGCTCCCCCACCACTCCCTCCACGCTCCCCTCCAACCCCCCCATTTCCTACCACCCTCCATCCCCTCCAAACCCACTCCCTCCCTCATCTTCCCCACTCCCCATCACTCGATCCACTCTCTGCCTTTCCACCCTCCCTCTTCTCCTCCCCCCTATTCAGTTCCCAGTCCCCTCCCACCCTCAATTCCGCCATAATGTGCGTTTCCTGATTCCTCTGTGAAGTGGCTGAAGTTCTCGGACGAAATTCCCTCACCGGTACCCCAGCCAGGTGATCATTTCACCCTTGCAAGTCTTGGCACTTGAAAGAGTTAGTACCATGAACCAGTGACGTGCCTTCCCACTGGATTTTAGTTACTGTTGTTATGAAAGGAAATGCAGTCATCTATTCCCACACAGTAAGATCTGCAGAGTCAAGTAATGACTAGATAATTGGAGGTAAAGTCTGCAAGTGCTGGAAATCCAAAACAGAATCCTTGTTTCCCTATTTAGGTCCCTTTCTTCAACTATCGGTGCTCTTTTGCGCAAAAGCTGACTCAAATTTCATTTTCTTTGCTGTTAATTTTCAGCATCTTCTCACTGTCGTGGTCCCTTTAGGAATCATTTCTTCCCCTTCTTGACCATTATCTATTATAAATCCATTGCTCCTTAAACTTCCAGGAAAGTAGAGGTGATAATGCGCCCTCTTCGTGATTGCATCAATGTGCAATCTCTTCTGTACCTCATGCCTCTGTACCTTCTGTTCCCCACGTCCCTCAATACCCTGAGGAGAATTGATCCACCTCCTCACGGTAGTGTAGCGGTTAGCATAACGCTTTACAGCGCCGATGACCTGGGTTCAAGTCTGGCCGCTGGCTGTAAAGAGTTTGTACGTTCTCCCCGTGCGTCTGCGTGGGTTTCCTCCAGGTGCTCCGGTTTCCTCCCACATTCCAAAGACGTACGGGTTAGGAAGTTGCGGGCGTGCTACGTTGGTGCCGGAAGCGTGGCGACACTTGCGGGCTGCCCCCAGAACACTCGACGCAAAAAGATGCATTTCACTGTGTGTTTTGATGTACATGTGACTAATAAAAAAATATCTTTAACTACCCCCAATGATCCACCTCCACAACGCTCCGGGGTTGAGAATTCCAGAGATTCAGCCCCTCCCCCACCCCAAAGGAAGAAGATGGTGGCCCTTTTTTCCATTAAAACTATTTCTGTTGGTGTAATCCCAAGTGAGCTGCAGTGTTCCCGGCTCTGAAGTGGATTGCAGTCTGGCTGACTGGTTCCTGTTTGCCTCGTCCTGAAGGTGATGCCGCCCGTGACGCCGGCCCCTTCTGGCCACCGGCGGCCATCGGCAAAGCACGGAGGCTCGCCGGCCGCACCCCGCCGTGGAAGAGGAGTCGCCCCGAGGAACCAAAGCCCAAGGGAAGAAGGTCCCGTTCGGACAGGTACCATGCTATGTCTGACGGGAGGCGTGTTCCGGTGCAGGGGATTGATGTGGCTGCTGTGTCATAGAGTTCTACAGCATGGAAACAGGCCCTTCGGCCCAACTCATCCATGCCAACCTAGATGCCTATCTAAGCTTGTCCCATTTGCCTGCATTTGCCCTATGTCCCTGTAAATCCTTCCTATACAAGTGCCTTCTAAATGCTGTTAATGTACTTGTCTCAGCCACTTCCTCTGGCAGCTCATTCCATGTACTGACCACCTTCTGGGTGAAATAGTTTTCCCACAGCTTCCTATTAAATCTCTCCCCTCTCACTTTAAACCTATGCCTTCTAGTTCTTGGTTCCCCAACCCTGGGGGGGTGGTGGGGGTGGAAAATTTACCTCTGTAAGGTCAGCCCTCATTCTTCTACACTCCAGTGATTAAAGTCCTAGCCTGCTCAATCTCTCTGTAGAACTCGGTCCCTCGAGTCCTGGCGATGCCCTTGTAAATCATCAGGGAAACAGGCCCTTCGGCCCAACTGGTCCGTGCTGACCAGAATGCCCATCTAAGTTGGTTTCACATTCACATTTGGACCCTATCCCTCTAAACCTTTCCTGTCCATGTACCTGTTCAAATGGCTTTTCAATGTTGTTAATGCACCTGCCTCAACCATCTCCTCTGGTGCTCGTTCCATATACTGACCACCCTGTGCGTGAAGAAGTTGCCCCTCTTTGAAATCTTTGCCCTCTCGCCTTAAACCTGTGCCCTCTAGTTTTTGATTCCCTCTCCTTGGGAAAATGACTGTGTGTGTTCACTCTATGCCCTTCGCAGTGTAGATTACACCATAGAACAGTGGAGCACAATACAAGCCCTTCAGCCCGCAATGTTGTGCCGACCTTTAAACCTCACCTAAGACTATCTAATCCCTTCCTCCCACATATCCCCCTATTTTAAATTCTTCCATATGCTTATCTAGCAAGCTCTTGAATTTGACCAATGTACCTGCCTCCACCACCAACCCAGGCAGCACATTCCGTGCCCCAACCACTCTCTGGGTAAAAAAAACTTCCTCTGATATCTCCCTTGAACTTCCCACCCATTACTTTAAAGCCATGTCCTCTTGTATTGAGCATTGGTGCCCTGGGAAAGAAGTGCTGGCTGTCCACTCTATCTATTCCTCTTAATATTTTGTACACCTCTATCATGTCTCTCCTCATCCTCCTTTTCTCCAAAGAGTAAAGCCCTAGCTCCCTTAGTCTCTCCTCATAATGCATCCTCTCTAAACCAGGCAGCATCCTAGTAAATCTCCTCAGCACACTTTCCAACGCTTCCACATCCTTCCTATAATGAGACGACCAGAACTGGACCCAGTACTCTAAGCAGTTCATTTAAACTGAAGATCTACACTGCCCCTCGCAGTGTAACCTACACGTCCAAAGTTGGAGCATCCTGTTGGCTACAGACTGAAAAGGGTCCTGCAATATATTTGAGTCCTAGAGAAATACAGCACGGAACTGGCCCTTCAGCCCACCAAGTCCGTGCTGACCATCAGCCACCCATTTACACCATTTCAATCTTTTTTATTCTCCCCACCTTCTTATTAACTCCCCCCCCCCCCCGATTCTACCCCTCACCCACACACCAGGGACAACTTACAGCGGCCAACTAGCCTACCAACCTGCACCTCTCTGGGATACGGGAGGAAACCGGAGCACCCGGGGGGAGACCCACGGGGTTGCAGGGAGAACGGGCATATAAGGGAAGGGTGAGCTGAGGCGGGGGCAATGCGGCTGGGGCGGAAAGGGGTGGGGTTAGCGATGGCTGTAAGCCCATCGCAGCATTAAATATGACACAGGCTGGGACGTGGCCTTTAGCATCGCAGAAAGGTGACGGAGAGCTGCTACAGGAAAACTCCGATAATCCGGCACCTTGGGGGGGTTGCTGGACTGGCAGATTTTCTGGACTATTGGATGTTGCTGCTATTGCTACCCACACACACTTTTATCTTTGCACGTTACACAGTAATATTATAAATTTTCTGGTGAACCCAGTTTTAGGATAGAATCTGGGTCCGCACTATCTGTCCCACAGTGCTGCCTTCAGTCTGCAGCTACACCACACTGGCAATAATGCACGTTGTATCAGCTGTTGTTACAACCTGTAATCCACACTGCACAGAAACCGGAGCAACAAACCATCTGCTGGAGGAACTAAGTGGGTCGAGCAGCCTGTGTGGGAGGAAAGGAATTGTTGACGTTTCAGGTGGAAACCCTGCATCAGGTCCTGGTTGAGAGTTGTGAACACAGCCCAGTCCATCACACGAACCAGCCTCCCTTCCATGGACTCCGTCTACACCTCTCGCTGCCTCGGGAAAGCAGCCGACGTAGTCAAGGACTCCTCCAGTCCTGGTCATCCTCTCTTCTGTAACACTTTACTCTACATTCTGTTATTGTTTTACCTTGCACTACCTCAATGCACTGTGTAATAAATTCATCTGTACGAACGGTATGCAAGACAAGTTTTGCTCCATGCTAGAGGCCACGTCCCATTCTGTGTTAGAATAAACCAGTTCCAATTCACCCCCCCTTCCATCAGGCAGAAGATACAAAAGCTTGAGAACACGTACCACCAGGCTCAAGGACAGCTTCTATCCCGCTGTTATAAGATGATTGAACGGACCTCTTGCACAATAAAAATGAACTCATGATCTGACAGTCTACCTCGTCATGGCCCTTGCACCTTATTTGTCTGCCTGCACTGCACTTTCTCTATAAATGTAAAGCATATTCTGTATTCTGTAATTTTTCCTTTTATACTACCTCAATGTACTCGTGCATGGGGTGATCTGTCTGGATGGCACGCAAACAAAACCTTTTCACTGTCTCTTGGTACATGTGATATTAATAAACCAATTACCAACATTGACCCTCCCTCTGCCTCCACAGACGCTGCCTGACCTACTGAGTTCCTCCAGCATTTTTTTTTCCCCACTCATCTTTTCTCACCGACCTCCGTCACGTGACTATGATGGTCGGCATGGAGACGGTGGGCCGAAGGGCCTGCTTCTGCGCTGAACCTTGACGGGATCCAGAACGTTCGGTGGGCACGGCCGATGGTGAAAGTTGTGTTTCGGGGGGTGGGGGGGGTGGGGTGGGGCGGAGAACCGGGATGGGTGGAAGTAAAACGAACTGTGGGGAAAATGTCGTTCCCAAATAATTTGTGGTGCGTTCTTCCAGAAGTGCCAGGCACGGAGCCGGTGGCAGCTCTCCCGTTCTTCCGAAGGTGGGCTCTGATGGCGCTGGGCAGGCAGGCGAGTGGGTACCACTGGCGAGGCTGCCCTTGCCATTGGAAGAAGCCAGCCGCGATACGCTGAGGCGGCAGAGACACCAGATCTTCATCGGCGACCAGCGAGCTCGCTGGAACTCACTGAGGGCTCGTCTCGACGTGAGAAGCGACGAGGAAATGGCCAAGATTCTGCTGGATGTGTAAGTCGTAGAGAGAAACAGGCCCTTCAGCCCAACTGGTCCATGCCAACCAAGATGCCCATCCAAGCTGTTCCTGTCTGGTTCACATCCGTCTAAACCTTTCCCATCCATGTACCTGTCCAAGTGTCTTTTAAAAATTATGTCTTCTAGTTCTTGATTCCCCGATTCTGGGGGGGGGGGGGGGGGGGGGGAGACTGTGTGCGTTTACCCTATCTATGCCCCTCATGATTTTATACACCTCTATAAGATCACCCCTCATTCTCCAGTGAATAAAGTCCTAGCCTGCGCAACCTCTCTCCATAACGCAGTCCTTCGAGTCCCAGCAACGTTCTCGTAAATTAGCATGGAAACGGGCCTTTCGGCCCAACTGGTCCATGCTGACCAAAACGCCCATCTAAGCTCGTGCTATTTGCCTGCGTTTAGCTAAACCTTTCCTATCCATGTCCCTGTCCAAGTGCCTTTTAGATGTCGTTGATGTACCTGCCTCAACCACTTCCTCTGGCAGCTCATTCCACGTACGTACCACCCTGTGTGTGTGTGTAAAAAAAAGAGTTGACCCTCAAGTTTGTACTAAATATTTAGCCTCTCATGTTAAACCTTTTTCCCCTGGTTCTTGATTCCCCAACTCTGTGGAAAAGACTGTGCGCATTCACCCTATCTATGCTCTTCATGATCTTGAAACACCTCTATAAGGTCACCTTCTGGTCTTGCCCTCCTCCAAATCTCCCCATTCCACTTTGGGACTGCTGCCTCGGAATATCATTTGGGCAGGACAGTGGCGCAGCAGGTAGGGCCGCTGCCTCACAGCACCGGAGACCTGGGTTCGATCCCGACCTCCAACACTGTCTGCATGTGTGTTTGTGTGGAGTTGGCAAGTTCTCCCTATGGCCACGTGGGTTTCCCCCGTATTCTCCGGTTTCCTCCCACGTCCCAAAGACGTGCAGGTAGGTGGGTTAATTGGCTGCTGTAAATTGCCCCCAGTGTGTGGGTGAGGGGTAGAATCTGGGGGGAGGGGGAGTTGCTGGGAACGTGGGGCAAACCTTATGGAGATTTATAAAATCATGACAGGGATAGATTGGATGGATCGTCTTCTTTCCCAGGACCGGCAGGTTTGGAACAAGAGGACACAGGTTTAAGGTGAGGGGGGGAAATTTAAAGGAGAACTGAAGGGTAAATTTTTCATACAGAGGATAGTAGTTATATGAAACGAGCTGCCAGAAGAAGTGTCTAGAGTTGCAGCAATTTGCCGCTCTTTTATCTAATTTCACGTGATTATTTTGTACACGCTCTACCTCCAGTGGGTTAGGAGCTAACCTGAATTTCTTGAATTTTGTAGGTTTATAGAAAATCAGATGAATCAGCCAGGGCCGAGCTGTACTTTTCTGCAGGCTGGTGGTCCCGACGAGAGGGCAGCTTTCACTTGCGATGCAGTCACAGGTTTGTATTCCCTGCTGGGCGCTTGAAGTGCAGACGTCGTGGGTCGAACCAGAGAAAGGAATGGAGAAGGAAGGCGGCTGGGTGGCGCAGCGGGTAAAGCGGCTGCCCCTCGGTGCCGGAGACCCGGGTTCGATCCCGACCTCCGTCTGTGTGGAGTTTGCAAATGATTGCATGGGTTCCCTCCCCCCACCAGGTGCTCCGGTTTCCTCCTACGTCCCAACGATGTGCAAGTTGGTGGGTTGATTGGCTGCTGTAAATCCACCCCCCAGCCCCCCCCCCCCCCCCCCCCCCCCCCCCCCCCCCCCCCCCCCCCCCCCCCCCCCCCCCCCACCAGCGTGTGGACTCACACTGGAGTAGGTCTGAATGTGGGTGAAATAATGAAAAAAAAATAGGATTTATGTAGGATTGGTGTAAACGGGTTGTTGGTGGTCAACACAAACTCGATGGGCTGAAGGGCCTGTTTCCGTGCTGTATGACTCTGTCCAGACGATGTTTGAGAGCTTCAATCATGGGGCTGCCGCCTCTGCTTAAATGGGCAAAAGCAGGGTCTACCGCACGAAACGCTCGGGGAACTCAGCGGGTCAGGCAGCATTCATGGAGGGAAATGGACGGTCGATGTTTTGGGTCGAGACAGATCTATCCATATGAAGGTACTCCTAAGCCTCTGATGGTGAGGGTGAGATATGAATCCTCATTTCTAGAGGAATAGAATATAAGAGCAGGGATGTGACGTGGGGCTCTATAAGGCATTGGTAAGACCTCACTTGGAGTACTGTGTGCAGTTTTGGGCTCCTTATTTAAGAAAGGATGTGCTGATGTTGGAGAGGGTTCAGAAAAGATTCACTAGAATGATTCCAGGAATGAGAGGGTTAACGTGAGGAACGTTTGACGGCTCTTGGGCTGTGCTCCTTGGAGTTCAGAAGAATGAGGGGGGACCTCATAGAAACATTTCGAATGTTAAAAGGCCTGGACAGAGTAGATGTGGCAAAGTTGTTTCCCATGGTAGGGGAGTCTGGTACAAGAGGGCATGACTTCAGGATTGAAGGGCGCCCATTCAGAACAGAGATGCGGAGAAATTTCTTTAGCCAGAGAGTGGTGAATCTGTGGAATTTGTTGCCACAGGCAGCTGTGGAGGCAAAGTCATTGGGTGTATTTAAGGCAGAGATTGATAGGTACCTGAGTAGCCAGGGCATCAAAGGTTATGGTGAGAAGGCGGGGGGGGGGGAGTGGGGCTAAATGGGAGAATGGATCAGCTCATGATAGAATGGCGGAGCAGACTCGATGGGCCGAATGACCGACTTCTGCTCCTTTGTCTTATGGTCTTATGGAATTCTCGTGGTTGATACTCAGTGACTCTGGTATCGTTTATACATCTGTCAATTATTGAGAAGCATTGGGGGGTGGGGGGGGGGGGTGGAAAGACAGAGAACAATCAATAAATGTGGTCTTGCTGGTGGTTTCCTTATCCAGGTCAGTAATCTGTCCGCAACCCTTTTGTGGTAGAACTGAAACTTCCAAGAAACTTCTGGTGTTGGCTGTTTAGTGGGTTACCTCCGCTTAAACATTATGATTCTTGTCCAGAACCTGTTCGACATCACTTTGTCAAGTGTAGAAAACTGTAGATGGGCTGAAGGGCCTGTTTCTGTGCTGTCTGACTCTGACTACAGAACCTTTTTGGGGGATCTTGTAGTAATGATTTTGATATAATGGTTAAGTGTAGGAATTGCTGCCCGTGTCATCAGGTCATTAAGCATGGAAGCAGGCCCTTCAGCCCACTGTCCCTGCCAACCATCAACCACCCATTTACACTAATCCCATTTTATTCTCCCCACATTCCCATCAACTCCCCCCAGATTCTACACACACACACACACACACACACACACACACACACACACACACACACACACACACACACACACACACACACACACACACTCTCACTCTCACTCTCACTCTCTCTAGGGGCAAATTACAATGGGCAATTAAATTCCCAAACCTGGGTCTGAATGAACCACGCTCAAACAATCTCTGGGTAACATTTTGATAGACATTCGGAAGTCGATTTTGTCTGGAAGTTGGGAAGTATGTAAAAAGTCACTCCGTGGTAACTACACCTCCACAGTGTTGTAATGAACAGCATCGAAAGGGCACAAGACTGATAAGAAGAATTACTGAAAGTGGAGAGTGAGGAGAAACTAGTTCTGCCGTTCGTAGGAACAGACGTACGTACATATGTTGGACATTTGAATGTAATAATTGCTATGGCAGCTCAATCATTCATAGCCTGGGGACGGCCTGTCTACGCATTTTACTCTGGCTATATTTTGTATGAAAAAGTGTTTTTGTATATAAAAAAAAGCTACACGATCAGAATGGATTGAAACCAAGTTGCTCTGTTGAACACAGAGCACCACCAGTGTAGGAAATAATGTGCCCAAAGCTGTCTCCAAGGTTGCCGGCTTCCAACTGTGGTGCTTCAGAAACAGCTCACAGCTGGCAGGGGTCTGCCGGATGCCTTGCGGTGAAGAAGGTTGCCTCGCGCAAGTGCTTTCTCTATTCCCAGTCTCATTTTTTTTTTTTGTTTGGCCATTTTTCCTAGAACAAGACGATTTGGACAGCTTCCCCTCACTGTCGCTGTCGGCAGGCTCCGAGTCGACTGTGACCCTGTCACACCCCAGCAGGTAAGGCACCTGATTTCCCGGCATGCGAACGCCATCGTTTATTGTTCTTTGAACTTCCCCTTGAGAAGGTGGGTAGGGTTGTGAGCCGCCTTCTCGAACCGCCGCAGTCCTTCCGGTGAAAGTGCGGTAGGGAGTTACCAGGGTTTGGACCCAGCGGAGAGGGGTCCTGTAGGTAGTGGTTGCCTTGTAGGGTCCCAAACAAAGGCAAGAATGAAGGTAATGAGGAATGAGTTGGCTATGATAGATTGGTGCGTTTCAGTGAAAGGAAATTTACATTTAAGGAATAAAGCCAGGAACTGCAAATCATACGTGATCCATAGGACACAGAACAGTACAGCACAGGAACAGGCCGTTCGGCCCACAACGTCTGCGCCAAACACAATGCCGAGTTAAACTAAACCTCTTCTGCCTGCACGTGAGCCATATCCCTCCATTCCCTGCATATTCATAGGTGTATCTAACAGCCTCTTAAACGCCACTATCGTATCTGCCTCCACCACCTCCCCCGGCAGCCTGTTCCGGGCACCCACCATTCTCTGCGATTTAAAAAAAACTTGACCCGCACATCTCCTTTACACTTTCCCCCTACCCCCCATCTTAAATGCATGTCCCGTAGTGGTTGACATTTCTACCCTGGGAAAAAGAGTCTAACTGTGCATGCTTCCCTTAATTGTATAAACTTTTATCAGGACCTTCGGCCCAACTAGTCCATGCCAACCAAGACACCCCATCCAAGCTACACCCATTTGCCAGTATTTGGCCCATAACCTCCTGAACTTTTCCCATCCATGTACCTGTCCAACGTCTTTTAAAAAGTTGTTATTGTACCTGCCTCAGCCACTTCTTCTGGCAGCTCGTTCCACGTACGTACACTCTCTCCAATTCCTATTAAATCTCTCCCTTCTCACCCTAAACCTATTCTCTCTAGTTCTTGATTCCCCAACTCTGGGGGGGGGGGGAAAAGGCTGAGTGCATTCACCCTGTGTTTATGCCCCTCATGATTTTATAAGATAAAATAAGAGACAAGATCTCTTTATTAGTCACATGTACGTTGAAACACACAGTGAAATGCATCTTTTGCGTCGAGTGTTCTGGGGGCAGCCCGCAAGTGTTGCCACGCTTCCGGTGCCAACATAGCACGCCCGCAGCTTCCTAATCCGTACATCTTTGGAATGTGAGAGAAAACCGGAGCACCCGGAGGAAACCCACGCAGACACGGGGAGGATGTACGAACTCTTTGCAGACAGTGGCGGGAATTGAACCCGGGTCACTGGCGCTGTAATAGCGTTACGCTAACCGCTACACTACCATGCCTGCCCCTACACTGATATGAGGGGAGAAAATGGATATGGTATTGAGAGAGAGGATCAGCCATGATCAGAGTGAATGGTGGAACAGAATTGAAGGACTAAACAACCTACTGCTACTTTGCTGTGTTTCTATATTCTTAATTTTTAGAAGTCGCGAATTCAGGATGTGGTGTTGGAATAGGCTAGGCAAATAACTGCAGTGCACTTTGTAGTCAGTTCACACTGCGATGGGGTACCAATCAAGCAGGCTCCTTTGTCCTAGATGGTGCACTCGTCCAGGTAAACGGAGAATTATTCCCTCACCATCGTGACTTGTGCCTTGGAGATGGTGGAAATGCCTTGAGGTGTTAGGAGGTGAGTCACTCGCTGCAGAATAACCAGCCTCTGATCTGCTGTTGTAACCACAGCATTTATGTGGTGGATCTGGCTGAGTTTCAAAGGTAATCCCCAGGATGTTGATGGTGGGGGACTCAGCAATGATGAAGCAATTGAACGGGAAGGGTAGTTGGTCAGAGGCTCTCTTGTTGGAGGTGGTTAAGGCCTGGAACTTTTGTGGTCTGAATGTTATTTGCTGCCTTTTAGCACGTTACCCGAATCTTGCTGCATGCAGCCATGGACTGCTTCATTTGCTGAGGTTGTGAATCGAATTGAACATAATGCAATCCTCAGCAAAGTTTAAGTTTATTGTTGAGTTCAAGTTTATTGTCAACGGCACACATGCCATGAAGATTAGCTCTCTGCAGCAGCACCACAGTACACTACAAACATGACAAACGTGTTAATGTAAACTTCAGTCAACGTAAATTAGACATAATTTACACAACATAACTTACACAACATAAATAAACTAAATATAGCAATATTACTGCAAGTTGAAAGAGAAAAAAGAAATATAGTCCAAAGTAGAATTAGGGTTTTTCAGGTGGGTTGAAGAACCTGATGGCAGTGGGGAAGAAGCTGTTGTTGAACCTTGAGGTGTGGGGTCTTCAGGCTCCTGCACCTCCTGCTCGATGGCAGCATTGAGAAGAGGGCACGGCCCGGATGGTGGGTGTCCCTGCTGATGGATGTCGCCTTCCTGAGACATCGCCTCCTGTAGATGTCTTGGATGGCGGGGAGAGCTGTACCCGTGATGGAACTGGCTGAGTCCCACCACCCTCTGTAGCCTCTTGCGTTCCTGTGCGTTGGAGTGCCCACACCAGGCCCTGATGCAACCAGTCAGGATGCTTTCCACTGTACGTCTGTGGAAGTATATCGGAGTCTTCGATGACGTACCAAATCTCTTTAAGCTTCTAAGAAAGTAGAGATACTGGTGGGCTGCCTTCCTGGTTGCACCAATCTGCTGGGCCCAGGATTGGTCCCCATTTCTGACCTTGTGATGGAAGGAAGCCGGTTGAAGCAGGGGAATATGTTTGGGCGAGGACTGTGCCCCCGAGGAACTGCTGGTGTTGGGATGATTGACCTCCAACAACCACAACCATCTGCCTTCATATGAGGTGAGACTCCAACCACTGTTTTCCCTGATGCCCATTGACTTCAGCTTCAGCAGGGCTCCTTGATGCCACATTTGATATCAAGGGCACTCACTCTCACATCACCTCTGCAATTCATCTCTTTGGTCCATATTTGGACCAAGGCTGTAATGAGTCTGGAACCCAACCTGGATATTGGCGAGTGATCTCTGCTCAATAGTACTGTTGAGATCACCTTCCTTCATGTTGATTACAACTGACTGGGTGGTAATTAGCCGGATTGGATTTGCCCTGCTTTTTGTGAACGGAGCCTACGGCAAACCTCCAATGATCCAACACATTTGGAACTTTGCTAGCGGCGGACTGGTGGTTTCTGCTCTGTTGGATGGTTTTCTTCCCCCAACGTACTTTTAATTCACTTTTTTAGAAGTTGCACAATTTTCCAGTAAAACAGGTGAGTTCAAAAGTTCATTGAGTTGAGAGGGAGGACGAGAACCAGAACCCTAATGAGTTAAAATGGCTTCTATCCTGCTGTTGTTATAATGTTATCCTAATTTTCCACTCCTGCCTGCTGCAAAAGCACACAGTGCCACGGATTAATTCTGTTTAACCGCTTTTATTAGTAGTATACTACTAGCGAGAACCCTCCTTTAGCACTCTCTTAGAGTCTCTATTGGAGGTCTCTGCAATACAAAGGAGCAGGCATCAATTTATACACTTCTGGTCATGCACACTTAATGCGGTTACACAAGTTTCGATCGGGCGCTTAAGATACAAAGACAAACATTACACTCATTGTTTAGTAATTGGTTTACATTTAAGTTCCTTACACAATAATTACCACCTGATCTTGAGTCAGGGGCTTGCGTGGTATTTTTTCATTAGTTATATGTACAGTCACAATTTCTTAACCCTTTACTTTCTCAGTAAGACTCTTGAATGGACCTCTTGTACGATAAAGAGAAACCCTTGATCTCTCAGTCTACGTCATCGTGGCCCTTGCACCCTATTGTCTGCCTGCACTGCACTTTCTCTGTAACTGTAACACTCTTGCTTTTCCCTTTGTACTACCTCGATGTACTTGTGCTTTAGAATGAGCTGTCTGGATGGCATGCAAAGCAAAGTAATTTCACAGTACCTCGGCACGTGACAACAATAAACCAATTAACGATTTATTATGGTCACATGTACTGAGATGCAGCGAAAAACTTTGTTTTGCATGCCATCCATACAGGTCATTGCAAAACATAAGTAGATCGAGGTGGTACAAGAGAAAAGCAGTAACAGAATGCAGAATATAGTGTTGCAGTTACAGAGAAAGTGCAGTGCAGGCAGACAGTAAGGTGCAAGGGCCATGACGAGGTAGATTATAGGGTTAAGAGTTCATCTTTATCGTACAAGAGGATCGTTCAATAGTCTTATAGCAGTGGGATAGAAGCTGTCCTTGAGCGTGGAGGTGTATGTTTTCAAGCTTTTTATCTTACGCCCGACGGGGGGTGGGGGGAGAAGAGAGAATGTCTGGGGTGGGTGGGGTCTTTGATTATGTTGGCCGCTGCTTTCTGAGGCAGCGGGAAGTGTAGACCCATGGAGGGGAGGCTGGTTTGTGTGATGGGCCAGTTCCCAATCTACATGTATCACCTGGTGAGCCAGATGTTGAACCATCTGGATTTCCGGAGAGTGGATTATCGGAGTATTACCGTAGCTGGACGGTTTTCCACAATGTTGCGGGTCAGTGAGGTGGTGTGAATGTAAAAATTCACCCTCTTGAGTACCTCTGCCCTGCTGTGACCCCCATGTGTGTGTCTCTCTCTCGCTCTCTCGCTCTCGCTCTCTCTCTCTCGCGCTCTCTCTCTCGCGCTCTCTCTCTCGCGCTCTCTCTCTCGCGCTCGCTCTCTCGCGCTCGCTCTCACTCTCTCACTCTCGCTCTCTCTCACTCACACACACACACACACACACACACACACACACACACACACACACACACACACACACACACCCCTGATGCCCCTGTTCCTGAACGTCATGCCCCCTTTCCATTACAGCATCGACAGTTTTGAGGAGGACGCCGATGCCGACCTCTGCAGTGGCACCGACTCTCCCTCTGGGAGCAGCACCAGGTTTCCTCCTGCAGCACGCAGACGACCCAGGCCCCTGCTCATCAATCACGAGACGCGGCCTGAGAAAGAGGAGGGAGAATGGGAGCTGAGCAGTGAGAACCACAGGTTCAAGCACTGTGGTTGGAGCAGCAGAGAATCTGATCTAAGGAATAAAGGGATGGATTCGACAGACTCATGGAAGCCGTGAGTAACGTTGCTTGACCTTCCCTGTTCCTTCTCTCCACGATGAACCTACCAGCAGACACTGAGCTGGCAGTGGCCAACTCACCTGCTCTCATATTTTGAATTGGTAATTGGTTTATATTTGCCACATGTACCAAGGTACAGTGAAAAACTTTGTTTTGCATGCCATCCATACAGATCATTTGAAACCGTCAGTAGCTCGAGGTAGTACAAGGGAAAAGCAATAGCAGAATGCAGAATATAGTGTTACAGTTACAGAGAAAGTGCAGTGCAGGGAGGCGACGAGGTACAAGGTCACGACAAGGTAGATTGTGAGGTCGAGAGTCCATCTTATCGTTCAATAGTCTTATCACCGTGGGATAGAGGCTGTTCTTGAGCCTGGTGATACGTGCTTTCAGGCTTTTGTATCTTCTGCCCGATGGGAGGGAGGGGTGGACACAAGACGCTGAGCTCATCGAGTAGAGCTCTGCTCTGCTCACTTGCTCAGGTACACTGCTTGGTTTGACCATTCGCTCAACCATTGCCTTATTTTATGTTTTTTTGTTTTAACCAGTGGTTTGCTTTTCTGGTACTTAAAATATTTTAATCTCTCTGGTTTCCTGTTTGCTTTATCTTCCGATTCCCCCCTCATTCCCTGAGCTATCCACAGATTCCCTTCCCGTTTCACATCCCCTAGTGACTCCATATTATCCGTTTATGTGTGTGTGTCTAAGTTTCACTTAGCATTGTCTCTCTCACTGTGTGTCAGTGTGCAATCCCCATATGCAGTCAGGCTATGTTTCGTCAGCTTTTTAATTGTCCTTTTTATTTATTCTTTGGAGCTGGGCAAGGGCAGCGTTTATTGTCCATCCATTAGTTGCTAGTTAAATGCAGCACACAGTAAAACCCACCAATGACTTTGCCTAATAAAGATAATTAATTGTGAATACTTAAAATAACTCAAAAGGTTCACTGCAAAGTTTCAAACAATCAATTTTTAGTTCCACAGCCCTGTTAAGTTGCTCAACTTCCAACTGGACTCCCAGTCTGGGTGAAGGGTCTCGACCCGAAATGTTGACTGTCCATTTCCCTCCACAGATGCTGCCTGACCCGCTGAGTTCCTCCAGCCCCTTTGTGTGTTGCTCCAGCTTTCAGCACCTTGTGTCTCCACCACTCATCACTTGTATATGGGTACTATCTGCTCTAAATAAACCTGGCCAAGGTTCAACTTGACAAGTTCTTCTGAATCCCTGACTCGGCATTTTCTTCTGCAGTGGTTAGTGTCCAGAGTCACAATACCAATCATCCCATGAGGCACCTTTGTCAACATTTCTCATTTCTCTGCTTTGATTTTCCAGCCAATTGTATGGCGATAAGTCCATTTCTTTCCTTGTATGTATTTATTATTTTATACAGGAAGGATGTGGAAGCCATAGAAAGAGTGCAGAGGAGATTTACAAGGATGTTGCCTGGATTGGGGAGCAGGCCTTATGAAAGCAGGTTGAGTGAACTCGGCCTTTTCTCCTTGGAGCGATGGAGGATGAGGGGGGACCTGATAGAGGTGTATAAGATGATGAGAGGCATTGATTGTGTGGATAGTCAGAGGCCTTTTCCCAGGGCTGAAATGGTTGCCACAAGAGGACACAGGTTTAAGATTCTGGGGAGTAGGTACAGAGGAGATATCAGGGGTAAGTTTTTTACTCAGAGAGTGGTTAGTGTGTGGAACGGGTTGCTGGCAGCGGTGGTGGAGGTGGATACCATAGGGTCTTTTAAGAGACTGTTGGATAGGTACATGGAGCTTAGAAAAATAGAGGGCTATGGGTAAGCCTAGAAATTTCTAAGGTAGGGACATGTTCGGCACAGCTTCGGCACAGAATTGTGCTGGAGGTTTTCTTTGTTTCTACAATCAAATTCCTGTTGACGCCATCCAATGATCACCTTAGCCACCTAGTCTACAATCATCAGATTTGCTGTTTACGACTTTACAGCTCGCCAGACTACCTCCAAGGTGAGATGTTTGGTGCAAGGGACTGCAGGTGCTGGGATCTGGACCAACACAAGATGTCTCTAACCCCCAACCCCCCGCCACTGTCTCCCCGGGGGGAAGCCCACACTGTCACAGGAAGAACATGCAAGCTCCACGCACTGACAGCGCCGGAGGCTGGGATCGAACTCTGGTCTCTGGAGCTGTGGTAGTTGGGATGTGTTTAAATCACAGGGCCCTCACAGCTCCAGAGACCTGGGTTCAATCCCAACCTTCAGCGCTGTCTGTGTGTGGATTATGCACGTTTTCCCTGTGACAGCGTGGGTTTCTCCCCCAGGTGCTCCAGTCTCCCCTAGCTCTGCCCCTGTGCTGCCTTACCAAAGGGGGTGGGCAATGAGCACTGACCTTGCCAACAATGGCCGCATCCCAAGGTTAAAAGTCTGCAGTCGCCTTTATCAAGATCTTTCCTTTGAAAAGGGAGTTTCACTCACCAGAAATGAGACACGTCCTCTCCTCAGCCTCGCCGGATTCTCTATCTATAAATTCATGTTGTGTGTTGGGTGGAGTCTGGGGAATATCCTCCTCGGGTACGTCACCATAACTTCAGCTCTTTACCTGTTTGTATTTTCTAGACCTCCCAAGGGGCTTGAGAGGCAACACTCTTCCGATAGGGAAATTATTACTGTCTGCATCGGGGAAGGTGGTGTCCCAACCTGTCCCGCAATCAAGAAAGGTAGGATCTTAACGTGGGGCAATGTAACGGGTCCATCGCTGCTGCTGTCAAGATTTGGGATGTGTTTAAATAGCAGGGTCCAGTATAGAGTCAGCGACAGGTACGGCAGTGAAGGTCCCTCCTCTTGTGCATCTGCTCCTTAAAAGAGGAGTCGGGAAGTTGCGTGCGGCTTTACAAAACTCTGGTTAGGCCACACCTGAAATATTGCATTCAATTCTAGTCACTCCATTACAGGAAGGATGTGGAGGCTTTGGAGAGGGTGCAGAAGAGGTTCACCAGGATGCTGCCTGGATTAGAGGGCGTGTGCTATCAGGGGAGGTTGGACAAACTTGGGTTGTTTTCTCTGGAGCAGCTCAGGGGAGACCTGATAGAAGTTTATAAGAGGCACAGACAGAGTAGACAGTTGGCATCTTTTTCCCAGGGTCAAAATGTCTAATACTAGAGGGCATGCATTTAAGGTGAGTGGGGGGAAAGTTCAAAGGAGATGTGCGGGGGATGTTTTGTTTTACACAGAGAGTGGTGGGTGCCTGGAATGTGCTGCCTGGTGTTGTGGTGGAGGCAGATACGATAGAGATGTTTAACAGGGTCTTAGATAGGCACATTTAACTGTATAGAATGGAGAGATATGAACCATGTGCAGGCAGAAGGGATTAGTTTACTTGGGCGTCATTAGTTTAATTAGTTCGGCAAAATGTCGTGGGCCGAAGGGTCTGTTCCTGCGCTGTGTTAAACAAGCAATTAACTTCTCGTTAGCCTGTTTAAAAAAAAGTTCCGATCTATTTGATTTGGATCTTGCTGTGCGTTAAATGGCTGCTGAGGCTGGCTGATGTAACCAGGGGTGCTGCAGCTCAGAGGGAGGGGGTTGCCGAGCAACCGTTGAGGGTTTCCTGCGGATGCGAGCCTCGGAATGAATGCCTTTTTCACCTTGGTCTCCCTGCAGAACAAGAGGAGTCGTGCAGTCTCCCTTCGCCGCCGGCGTCCGCCTTCTCCGGGACCACGGTGACCCTATCACATCCGAGCAGGTGCGAGGACGAGCAGGAAGCGTTAAACGCCCGCCCAGGATGGGCGCGAACTGACCGATGGATAAATCTTGTGAGGTGGTACAAATTGGGGAGAGCACGGAAGGGGCCGTAAATTCCTTGGAAGAGAGTCCAAATGGTGTTTGTGAAGTTTTAAGAAGTGTGTCTCAGGAGGGGAGCTGTTTGTTTCCTCACTGTGAGGCCTAGCAGCAAGTAAAGGGGGAGGCGAGATCTAGCAGAGCGGCCATTTTGAGAAGGGCAGTCTTGAGGTTCACAGTGCTGCTGTGAGGTCAAAGTATGGTCTTTTGTGAGCACCAAGCTTTGCTGAGGAGGACAATGCAGCAACGAGGTACGGCAAGAGAGGATTTTTGGGTTTTTCTATTGCCCTTGAGTTGCTAAAAGGGACGGTGATGGCAGTCTGTCTGCTCGTCCTGTCCGTTGTGGGAGAGCTTGTGTCCCCGGTGATGATGTCTGCAGGAGGTGCACCCACTGCAGCTCCTCTTGGACCACATGGATCAGTTGCAGCAGCCGTGAGACTCACTGAGGAGCACGGAGCAGGCGGGGAGTGTTACGGACAGGGGTTTCAGGGAGGTGGTCGCGCCAAACGTTCTGTCAGGTAGCTGGGTGACTGCCAGGAGAGGCGGGCAGGGAGTGCAACATCACGTGCGGCTGTTCCCCTCTCAATCAGGTATACTGTTCTGGATTCTTTTGGGGGTAGGGGGATGGTCTCTGTTGGGGGAGAAAAATGCAGCAGCCAGATCCGTGGCACCACGACTGACTCTGTTGTACAGCAGGGTAAGGCAAAGTCTAAGGGAGCAATAGTGATAAGGGGATTCTTTAGTCTCGGGTACAGACGTTTCTGTGGTCGTGAGCGAGACTCCAGGAAGGTGTGTTGCCTCCCTGTTATCCGGGCCCAGGATGTCTCTGAGTGGGCCACAGGACATTCTGAAAGGGGTGGGTGAGCAGCCAGGGGTTGTGGTCCATATCGGTGCCAATGACATAGGCAGGAAGGGAGATGAGGTCCTGCAAAGGGAGTTCAGGAAGGTAGGCAGGAAGTTTTAAAAAAAAGCAGGACCTCTCGGGTTGTAATCTCAGGATTACGATCTGTGCCCTGTGCTAGTGAGGCAAGAGATAGGAAGATAATACAGTTAAATACCTGGCTAAGGAGCTGGTGCAGAGGGGAGGGCTGTATCATTGGGATATTTCCCAAGGCAGGTGGACCCTGTACAAGGAGGGGTTGCCCCGATATCCTCACGGGGAGGTTTGCCAGTGCTGCTCAGGAGGGTTTAAGTTAACCTGGCAGGGATGTGGAAACCAAAGTAGTGGGTCAGTTAATCTACACAGTGGGACTAATGGGCTGGTGTGTTTATTTCAATGCAAGGAGTATGATGGGTAAGGCAGATGAACTTAGAGCCCGGATTCAGTGCATAGAGCTGTGGTGTTGCGGCCATTATAGAGACGGGGTTGCGAGAAGGGCAGGACTGGCAGCTCAACGTTCCAGGGTTTCGATGTTTCAGACACGATAGGAAGGGGAGGTAAAAGAGGTGGGGGATTTGCAGTACTAACCAGGGCAAATGTTACAGGGGCACTTGAAGAGGGCATAGTGGCAGGCTCATCCACTGGGTAGCGCTCAGGAATAAGAAAGGTGTAATCACCATGATGGGGTTGTACTGTAGGCCTCCCGGTAGCTGGTGGAACAGATATATTGACAGATTATGGAAAGGTGTGAAAACAGCGGGGTAGTTACAGTGGGTGATTTTAGCTTCCCCAATATTGACTGGGACTTCCGTGCCAGAGGCTTAGGTGAGGCAGAATTTGTTAGCTGCATCCAGGACAGTTTCTTGATTAAATAGGTATTGGTATTGGTTTATTATTGTCACTTGTACGGTGAAAAACTTGTCTTGCATACCGATCGTACAGGTCAATTCATTACACAGTGCAGTTACATTGAGTTAGTACAGAGTCCATTAATGTAGTACAGGTAAAAACAATAACAATACAGAGTAAAGTGTAACAGTTACAGAGAAAGTGCAGTGCAATAAGGTGCAAGGTCACAACAAGGTAGATCGTGAGGTCAGACTCCATCTCATTGTATAAGGGAACTGTTCAATAGTCTTATCACAGTGGGATAGAAGCTGTCCTTAAGTCTGGTGGTACGTGCCCTCAGGCACCTGTGTCTTCTACCTGATGGAAGAGGAGAGAAGAGAGAATGACCCAGGTGGGTGGGGTCTTTGATTATGCTGGCTGCTTCAGTATGGCAGCAAGAGGTAAAGACAAGAATCCAAGGAGGGGAGGCTGGTGTCCGTGACGCGCTGGGCTGTGTCCACAACTCTCTGTGGTTTCTTGCGGTCCTGGGCAGAGCAGTTGCTGTACCAAGATGTGATGCATCCAGATAGGATGCTTTCTATGGTGCATTGGTAGATAGTCCAATCAGGGAAGGGGTCATACTAGACCTTGTATTTGGAAATGAGCCTCTCCAGGTGGTTGGAGTTCCAGTAGGAGACTATTTTGGGAACAATGATCATGACTCCGTAGGTTTTCAGACAGTTATGGATAAGTGCTAAAGTGGGAAAAGGCAGGAGCTGGGGAGGCAGACTGGGAGCAGCTGTTATTGAGTAAGTCCACAAGTCTGACGTGTGAGTCGTTTAAAGGCCAGCTGGTCAGAATTCAGGACCAACGTGTCGCTGTGAGGAAGACGGCCAAGGATGGCAAGGTTCAGGAAACCTTGGACAACGAGAGATGTGGCAAATTTAGTCAGAAAGAGAAAGGAAGCATTAGTCAGGTTTCAGAAGCTGAAATCAGACAGGGCCCTTGCGGAATATAAAGGGACCAGGAGACAGCTTAAATAGGGAATCAGGAGGGCTCAAAGGGGCCATGAAATGACTTTGGCAAGTAGAGTTAAAGAGAATCCCAAGGCATTTTAGACATACTTTGGAAACGAGATGGTAACTAGGGAGAGGGTAGGACCACTGAAAGACAAAGGAGGGAGTTTAATCCTGAGACGAAGGGAAAGGAACTAAAGGAGTACATCACATCAGTATTAAACCAAGGGGGAAGGGCATGGAGCATTAGCTAGATCAGGGAGAGCTGTGCTGATATTCCAGGGTATTTTGAGATCAAGAAGGAGATGGTGTTGGGTCTCTTTGAGAACATTAAGGTGGATAAGTCCCCAGGGCCTGGTGGGATCTGTCACAGGTTATTGAGAAAGGCAAGAGAGGAGATTGCTGGGGCCTTTGCAGAGATCTTTGTATCCTCTTTAGCCACAGGTGCGGTCCGATATTGTTCCATGGGCAGGAAATTATAGGCTGGTGAGCCTTGCATCAGTGGTAGGGAAGTTACTGGAGAAGATTCTTAGAGACAGGATCTACTCACGTCTGGAAAAGCACACTGGTCATCAACACTTCTGCCAGTGCCTCCTTAAGCATGCTGCTCCTTCTCTCTGAAGCAATCCTCTCTCTGTCTTAGTGACATCAGCCTTGAAGAGGAGTGCCTGGCCAACACAACTGTGGCGTCGGAGAGCGAGACTGAGGGGATGGAGACCGTAACCAACAGGAGGAAGAGGCCTGCCCTCCCAGACGAAGACTCCAAGGACAGCAACGTCCGATGGGGTCGTCCCGGGCTTATTGATGTCGGGGCAGAGATTGACCGCTGGAACTTCGTGAAGGCCTGTTTGAAACTAAAGACCGATGAAGAGATGGCTGGGGCTTTACTGGACTTGTGAGAACCCACCCATCTATATGTCCTTCAGCTTCTACTTACAAGGATATTGCTAGGACTCAAGGGCCTGAGTTATGGGGAGAGGTTGGGCAGGCTAGGACTTTATTCCTTGGAGCGTAGGCGACTGAGGGATAACCTTGTATAATAAATCATGAGGGGCAGAGATAGGGTGAACGCACATCGTCTTTTTCTCAGGTTTGGGGATTGCGAACTAGAGGGCATATTTTTAAGGTGAGGGGAAAGATTTAAAAGGGAGCTTGAGGGGTGACTTCTTCACGCAGAGGGTGGTGCGTATGGAAGTGGTTGAGGCAGGTACAATAACATTTAAAAGACATTTGGACAGGTACCTGGGTAGGAAAGGTTTAGAGGGATATGGGCCAAACGCAGGCAAATGGGACTAGCTTAGATGGGAATCTTGGTCAGCATGGACCGGTTGGGCTGAAGGGCCTGCTTCCACGAAGTATAATTCTGACTCTCTCAAGGTTCCACTCGAGGGAAGCAAGAGATGGGTGGAGTTAATTGTTTGCATTGCTGTTTAACATTCAAAGATCAGTGAGCATGATCCATACATCCCAGGGAGTTCTCTACAGCATCCATCTCCACAGAGATCCACTTTGGCCAAGTTCAGGTCGCCCTTCCCAAATTCTGCTCCTCCGGAGTTTCCGATGTCTTCCCATCTCAAAGCTGCAACTTGTCAATCGACTCACAGGTTCTCCAGATGCGCGATTGCAGCAGAATTCGTGGGCCTGGTACAACATTGTCATGAGTGCCGTCTTTACGATGCATTTAACAGTGTTTTGAAGTGAGGTGTGGGGGTGAATAAAGACCGGGCGGGATTACTGAGCCAGGTGTGTCACAGAGGTGGGGGTTACAGGTTGGTGGGTGCAAGGTGTGCAGGCCAGCGTGGGGGGGGGGGGTGCGGAGGGGAAGGGAAGGGGTTTTGCCTCATGGTAGTTGACCCACCAGTGTCCATGGTGCACTGGCTGATTGAAGCGGACTGTTTCCCCGCCCCCCCCCCCCTCATTCATGCTTTGTTCAGGGACTTCTAACTGCAAGGTACAGATGCCAGTCCGGCACTGTGGCGCAGCGGGTAGAGCTGCTGCTTCACAGCGCCAAAGACCCAGATTCGATCCTGACCTCAGGCGCTGTCTGTGTGTGGAGTTTGCATGTTCTCCCTGTGTCCACGTGGGTTCCCCACCCAGCTGTCACGGAGTACAACAAGGAAACAGGCCCTTTGGCCCAACTCGTTCGTGCTGACCAATTTGCCTAATCGAACTAGTCCCATTTGCCTGCATTTGGCCCGTATCCCTCTAAACCTTTCCTGACCATGCACCTGCCCAAGTGTCTTTTAAACGCTGTAGTTGTACCTGCCTCTGCCACTTCCTCTGGCAGCTCGTTCCATATACCCAACACCCTCTGTGTGGAAAACTTACGCCTTAGGTCCCTTTTAAATCTTTCCCTCTCACCCTAAACCTATGCCCTCTAGTTTTGGACTCCCCTACCCTGGAAAAAAGACTAATTATCCACCTTATCTATGTCCCTCATGATTTTATAAATCTCTAAGGTCAGCCTCTGTCACTCCTGGGAAAACAGCCCCAGCCTATCCAGTCTCTCCTTGTAACCCAATCCCTCCAGTCTTGGTAACATAGAAACATAGAAAACCTACAGCACAATTCAGGCCCTTCGGCCCACAAAGCTGTGCCGAACGTGTCCCTACCTTAGAAATTACTAGGCTTACCCATAGCCCTCTATTTTTCTCAGATCCACGTACCTATCCAACAGTGTCTTAAAAGACCCTATTGTATCCGCCTCCACCACCGTTGCCGGCAGCCCATTCCCCGCAATCACCACTCTCTGAGTAAAAAACTTACCCCTGACATCTCCTATGTACCTGCTGCCCAGCATCTTAAACCTGTGTCCTCTTGTGGCAACCATTTCAGCCCTGGGAAAATGCTTCTGACTATCCACACGATCAATGCCTTATCATCATCTTATACACCTCTATCAGGTCCCCCCTCATCCTCTGTTGCTCCAAGGAGAAAAGGCCAAGTTCCCTCAACCTGCTTTCATAAGGCATGCTCTACATTCCAGGCAACAGCCTTGTAAATCTCCTCTGCACCCTTTCTATGGCTTCCACATCCTTCAGTGAGGCGACCAGAACTACTGCAATTGGGGTCTGACCAGGGTCCTATATAGCTGCAACAATACCTCTCGTCTCCTAAATTCAATTCCACGATCGATGAAGGACAATACACCATATGCCTTCTTAACCACAGTGTCAACCTGTGCAGCTGTTCTGAGTGTCCTATGGACTCGGACCCCAAGATCCCTCTGATCCTCCACACTGCCAAGAGTCCTACCATTAATACTATATTCTGCCATCATCCTCGTAAATATTTTTTTGTTTTGCATCCTATCCAGTTTAATGACATCCTTCCTATAACAGGGCGACCAGAACTGTGCGCGGTGCTCCAAATGTGGCCTTACCAACGTCTTGTACAGTTTTGGTCTCCT
The DNA here is from genome assembly GCF_009764475.1 of Pristis pectinata. Classification (NCBI taxonomy): domain Eukaryota; kingdom Metazoa; phylum Chordata; class Chondrichthyes; order Rhinopristiformes; family Pristidae; genus Pristis; species Pristis pectinata. Next base: position 12,501,877 of record NC_067438.1, on the reverse strand, counting down.
CCCACATCCCAGTAGTGTGTGGATCGGTGGATTAATTGGCCGCTGTACATTATCCCCTAGTGCGTAGGTGAGGGGAAGAGGGTGGGGGGGGGGGGGTTGATGGCAATGTGGGGAGAATAAAATGGGATCAGTATAAATGGGTGGTTGATGGTGTCGGATCCGGTTATTTTCGAATCCGCAGGTTCTTTCAGGAGTCCAGGAATGAGTTGAAAACAACTTGGTGCTTCACAAAGTTTTATTGGAAAAGTTTAAAACAAAGAAACAGTCACAGAGCACATGGCACTAGCTTTACTACTGGGAGATGAGCTGAGACTAAAGGAACTAAAGATGAGCTTTTGGGGGAGAAAGAGAACAAGAGGAGGATTAACAAAAAATGACACCTTTTATACCTGAGATAAGAGGTACTCCTTAGCTAACAGTAGTCCAATCAGCAAACCTATTGGATACCTGTGGCAAAGCCAACCAGTGAGAAAACACGTATTCACTTGATGGACGAACCAATAAGCTAGGAAGCGGCCATTCCTTGTGCAGCCACTTGAGTTGTATTAAACACTATACATGTTTAAAAAAAACTACTTAAAACAGTCGAATCCAACAATGATCAGAGCAGAATCGGTCTATTTCTGTGCTGTGTGACTCTACTGAACGTTTGGTGCTCTCTCTCTCTCTCTCTATTTCCAGATACATGAAGACACACACAAGTCCACCCTGTCCGCTGACTCCGCTCCCTGTGTTTGTGAAGAAGGTGTGAGAGACTTCCCCCTACAGTAAGGTCAGTTCCAGCACCCTCTCCTGCTGTTAACCTCTTCTCTTCCAGCTTACCAATGGGGTAGCTTCCCTCTCTGCTGTCTGCTTACCCCCCTCCCCCTCCATTCTGAGATCCTCAGGAAGGTTGTGTCCAAGATGTTGCTAACATCCTGTGGAGGGTGTCTTGATACAGTACATAGGTAACCCAACCAGGGATGGAGCCATACTAGGCCTTGTATTGGGAAATTACCCTGATTGGAATTTCAGTCGGAGAATATTTTGGGAACAGTGATCATAATTCCGTAAGTTTTCAGGTAGGTATGGATAAAACTGGACTTTGGTGGGGAGAGCGGGAGGCACGGGGAAAGGCTAACTACAATATTGTTTGACGGAACTGGGGAGAGTAGATCGGGAGCGGCTGTTATTGGGCAAGTCCACACCTGTCAGATGGGGAGCTGTTTAAAGGCCAGCCGGTCAGAGTTCAGGACCAACGTGTACCTGTGAGGAGTGGGTGAGGTTGATGTGGTATTCCCAGTACAAATGGCAAAGTACATCATCGGGGTTTCAACAAGTCGCTGTTGGACCAAGAGAGAGTTGTGAAGTGCCGGCATCTTGACAGGATGTCAAAGTCGAGTTTATTGTTAGATGCACAAGTCCATGTGTGCACAGGTGCAATGCAAAACTTACTTGCAGCAGCATCACAGGCACATGACATCGGATAAGCAGCATTCACAAGAAAAACATAAACAATTTTTTTTTACAGGAAAGAACTCAATTAGAACAAAAAAAGGTCCATTTTAGTGCAAAGTGGTCATAGTTTTGCTAAACTCTAATGATTAGGGTTGCGCAGGTTCGCAGGTTGGTTCAAGAACTGAATGGTTGAAGAGAAGTAGCTGTTCTTGAACCTGCTGGTGTGGGAGCCCCTGGAATCATTTCCCATCCCGAACCGAGGCAGAGGGAAGGAATTGCCACTCTGCCCAAAGTACCACGACGGAGGGAGTGTGGGAATTTGGACCCGGCGACACCAAAGGAATTTCCTGCTGTCCCTCAGCATGAGCTACGAGGACTGAAACCTTCCTGGGGGAGGGCTTAGTGCGACCTCACTAATCCCTCCCTCCCTCCCCCCACCCCCCTACCCTTCTTCAGCCAATTAAAATGGCAGAGAGTAAGGGGTCGACCCAGCAACACTAACAAAACCTCAGCTTTAGTGTTTGGGAACTTTTCAAGCAGATCTTGGGAGCAGCATCTCTGATGGTTTTGTTTTAATCATTCAATGGATGTGGGCTTCACAGGCTGAGCCAGCATTTAATTGCCCATCAAACAATCTGCTGGAGGTACTCAGCAGGTTGAGCAGCATCTGAGGGGGTGCAATCCTTGAGGTGTGGGTACACCCATGGTGCTGTTAGAGAGGAAGTTCCAGGACTTTGGCCCAGCGACGGTGAAGGAATGGCGATATATTTCCGAGTCAGGATGGTGTGTGGTTCGAGTCTGCAGAAAAGGCACTGCAAGGATTCGACTGCCTTCCAAAGGTCAAGCCCTTGTCCTTAGAGTCGTACGTCCTGGAAGTAGGCCCTTCAGCCCAACGAGTCAGTGCTGGCCATGAAGCACTCATTTGCGCCAATCCCATTTTATTCTCTCTGCATTCCCATCCACTCTTCCGGGATTCTACCGTGCACTGGGGGCAATTAAATTCCCAACCCTGTGTCTTGGGGGCAGATCAGCCATGATAGTATTGAATGGTGAGGGGCCGAGTGGCCGACTCCTGCTCATGTTCTACACTGGCACAGTCAAAGACATACAGCAAGGAAATAAGTCATCAACCACCCATTTACTCTAAGCCTACCTTATTCTCCACCACATTCCCACCAACGTCCCCCCCCAGTGTGCAGGTTACAACGGCCAATTAAGATCAGATCTCTTTATTAGTCACATGTGCATTGAAACACACAGTGAAATGCATCTTTTGCGTCGAGTGTTCTGGGGGCAGCCCGCAAGTGTCGCCACGCTTCCGGCGCCAACACAACATGCCCACAACTTCCTAACCCGTACGTCTTTGGAATGTGGGAGGAAACCGGAGCACCCGGAGGAAACCCACACAGACACGGGGAGAACGTACAAATTCCTTACAGACAGCGGCCGGAATTGAACCTGGGTTGCTGGCGCTGTAAAGCATTATGCTAACTGCTACACTACTGTGCCTGCTGACCCGCGCCCGGGGGAAACCCATGCAGTCACAGAGAGAATGTGTGAACTTCACGCGGACAGTGCCGGAGGTCGGGATCGAACCCGGGTCGCTGGAGCTGCGAGGCAGTGGCTCGACCCGCTGCGCCACTGTTCCGCCTTGCCTTGAGGTGACATTGACACTCCCTGGAAGAATTTGGAGCGAGAACCTATCTGCTGGAGGAGCTCGGGGTCAAGCAGCATCTTGTCGATGTTTCTGCAGGAATTCCCCTGACGTCCACAGCCTCTGTCACAGTGTAAGCACTTGGGGTGCGGGTCAGTGTGACTGTCAGAGGGATGTGTGCCTGCTGCATGTTTGAGCTGTTGCAGGGTTAATTCCAACAGCATCCTTCTCTTTCAGGTTGAGCAGCACGGTGTTTGCGCCCACGGATGGTTGGCAGAGCCGGCGGCAGTGAGCCGGGAGCTGTCTGCTCAGCCGCCCAGGATCAGAGTTGGGAGCTGGCACCTTGCACCCAGGCAGGTACTGCTTTGCAGATGTTAGGATCACAGAAATCAGCCAACTGTGATGTCTATCTACACCAATCCCATTTGCCTGCGTTAGGCCCCTATTCCTCTAGAGTCAGTGTAATACAGCACGGGAACAGGCCCTACGGCCCAACTGGTCCGTGCCGACCAAGGCGCCCACCAATCTACTCCCATATCCCTCTAAACCCCTCCTGTCCATGTACTTATCCAAATGTCTTAAATGTTATTGTACCTGCCTCAACCGCTTCCTCTGGCAGCTCGTTCCACATACGCACCACCCTCTGCGTGAAGAGGTTGCCCCTCGGGTCCCTTAAACCTATGCTCCCTGGTCTTTAGTTCCCCTTCCCTGGGCAGGGGAGCACTAATCCTCTCCTTTCCAAGTACCTGTCCAAATGTCTTCTAAATGAAGATTTTTGTCTGCTTCCGCTACCTCCTCTGGCAGCTCATTCCGATTCAGATTAGTTTATTGTCACGTACACCAGGTGCAGTGAAATTCCTTGCTCATGTGAAGACAATAAATACATGGTGATAATAAATACAACAGTGAGGTAATGTTACAGCTCTGGTTAGACCACATAGAACCATAGAACACTACAGCACAGAAAACAGGCCATTCGGCCCTTCTAGTCTGTGCCGAAACGTTATTCCGTTAGTCCCATTGACCTGCACCCAGTCCATAACCCTCCAGACCTCTCCCATCCATGTATCTATCCAATTTATTCTTGAAACTCGAGTGAGCCAGCATTTACTACTTCAGATGGCAGCCCATTCCACACTCCCACCAGTCTTTGAGTGAAGAAGATCCCCCTAATGTTCCCCCTAAACCTTTCCCCTTTCACCCTAAAGCCATGTTCTCTCGTACTTATCTCTCCTAATCTAGGTGGAAAGAGCCTACTCGCGTTAACTCTGTCTGTACCCCTCATAATTTTGTAAACCTCTATCAAATCTCCCCTCATTCTTCTGCGCTCCAAAGAATAAAGTCCTAACCTGTTCAATCTTTCCCTGTAACTCAACTCCTGAAGATCCGGCAACATTCTAGTAAATCTCCTCTGCACTCTTTAAGTATTGTTAAACCTGGAGTATTGTGTTCTGTTCTGGTCACCTCATTATAGAAAGGATGTGGAAGCTTTAGAGAGGGTGCAGAGGAGATTTACCAGGATGCTGCCTGGATTGGAGAGCATGTCTTATGAGGATAGGTTGAGTGAGCTAGGGCTTTTCTCTTTGGAGAGAAGGAGGCTGAGAGGTGTACAAGATGATAAGAGTGGACAGTCAGAGACTTTTCCCCAAGGCGAAAATGGCTAACACGAGGGGGCATAATTTTAAGGTGATTGGAGGAAGGTACAAGGGGGATGTCAGGGGTAAGTTTTTTTTACACAGAGAGTGGTGGGTGCGTGGAACGCACTTCTGGCAGAGGTTGTGGGGGCAGATACATTAGGGACATTTAAGAGACTCTTAGATAGACACATGAATGATAGAGAAATGGGGGGCTATGTGGGAGGGAAGGGTTAGATAGATCTTAGAGAAGGAGAAAACGTCGGCACAGCTTCGTGGGCCGAAGGGCCTGCACTGTGTCCTAAGTACAACAAGCGGAAAACAGCAGAATGGTGCAAAGATTGTAATTGATATCCCCACCAACCTCTGCATGGAATAACTTACCACTCAGATCTCCTTTCAACTTTCACCTTAAAGCTGTGCCCTCTAGTTCTAGACTCCTCTGCCTTGGGAAAAAGACTATCTACCTCGTCTATACCCCTCATAATTTTATAAAGTCACCCACCCCACCCCACCCCCCCCCCCAGCTGCCTCCGTTCCACTGAGAACAAGCCCCGCCTGATGACTACAGCCCTCCATTCCAGGCAACATCCCGGTGAACCTCTTCCACACTCTCTCCATAGTTACCACATCCTTCCGGTAGTGTGGCGACCAGAACTGTCCACACTATGCTGCTGGTGTAAAGTTCAAGTTCAAGTTACTTTATTGTCATTCACCCATATGTTATAAAAACACACGGTGGAACAAAATGTCGTATCCCCCAGACTCTCACAACAGAGGACATACATAGAACAGAGGGCATACAATAACGCAGACAAAAAAATTGTGGGAGTACAAATATTGCAAAGAACGGTATATACAGAATACAAATTTAGTGCAGAGTTGGTGCAAAACCAAGTTGGACGAAGAAAATACAGAACTCAGTGTGTTGCACTAATTGTATAAACGTGTTCAACGGCGGCCAAAGTTCTTATACGCCGTTGTGCAAACCAGGGCTTTTGACGCGGCATTTGTCTGAAACTGTCTCCAGGGAATTCAGGAGCCTGACGGCCTGGGGGGAGAAAAGCGTTGTACAGTCTAGTAGTTCTGGCCCGGATGCTCCGGTACCGCTTGCCAGACAGCAGTGGGACAAATAGGTCATGGGAGGGATGAAGGAAGCTGGTGTTAGTAAGAGCCTGTGGTGAGCCCTCCTGAATGCTCGATGTTCTGTTGCAGGTCCTGGATGAGAAAGCCTGAGACCACCATTGACCAGCGCACGTCCCTCACCTTCCTCCGGTGCCTCAGGGCAGATGTGCTGCAGCAACTTTGATTGCGGTGTGATGCCAGGCAGTTGGATTATTTATTTTTATACAGATATATGAACATGTGGTCTGTATTTTTGTGGAGAATTTCTACAGCGGGAAAACAAAATGTTGGCTTTTTACGAACTGTTGGTTGTTTCTTTGGTTTTGATCCGTATCGGTAATTGGTTTATTGTCACATGTATCGAGGTACAGTGAAAAACTTTGTTTTGCGTGCCATCCAGACAGATCATTGCAAAACATCAGTACATTGAGGTAGTACAAAGGGAAAAGCAATAACAGAATGCAGAATAAAGTGTTACAGTCACAGAGAAAATGCAGTGCAGGCAGACAATAAGGTGCAAGATCATGGCAAGGTGGATTTTGAGATCAAGAGTCCATCTTTATCCTAGAAGAACTCCATTCAAGAGTCTTGTAACAGCAGGATAGAAACTGACCTTGAGCTTGGTGGTACGTGTTCTTAAGCTTTTGTATCTTCTGCCCGATGGGAGGGGGAAGAATAGAGAGACCAGAGTGGAGGGGTCTTTGGTTATGCTGGCTGTTTTCCTGAGGCAGCGAGAAGTGTAGACGGAGTCCATGGAGGGGAGGCTGGTTTCCGTGATGTGTTGGGCTGTGTCTACAACTCTGCGGTTTCCTGCAGTCTCAGGCAGAGCAGTTGCTGTACCAAGCTGTGGTGCATCCAGATAGGATGCTTTCTATAAAAATTCTTGAGGGTCAAAGGAGACATGCTGAAAACACGATCGGAATCATCGACAATTCCTTTCCCCTAAGATGCTGCTCGACCTGCTGAGTTCCTCCAGCAGATTGTTTGTTGCTCCAGATTCCAGCATCTGCAGTCCCTTGTCTCTCTACATCACCTTATAACACCCCTAATCCTCTTCACTCCCTTTTCCACCTGTCTTTATGTCATCAGAAAATTTAACAACCACACCTCGTGTGCCTTTGTCCAAGTCACTTGTAAGAACTTGATGCCCAACACCATCCTGTGGCACTGAACTGTTCCAGCTTGTCAAATAGAAGAAGACCCATCTGCCTATTCTGTTTCCTGGTAAATGGTAAATTGGTTTATTATTGTCACATGTACTGAGGTACGGTGAAAAACTTTGTTTTGCATGCCATCCAGACAGATCATTTCATCACATCAGCGCATTGAGGTAGTACAAGGGAAAACAATAACAGAATGCAGAATAAAGTGTTACAGAGAAAGTGCAGTGCAGGCAGGCAGTAAGGTGCAAGGGCCATAACAAGGTAGATTGTGAGGTCAAGAGACCATCTTATAGTTTTATCACTGCGGGATAGAAGCTGTCCTTGATCCTGGTGGTACATGCTTTCAGACTTTTGTATCTATGGGAAGGGGTAGAAAGAGAATATCCAGGTTGGGTGGGTCTTTGGTTATGTCAGCTGCTTTCCTGAGGCAGCGGGAAGTGGAGTCCATGGAGGGGAGGCTGGTTTCCGTGATGTGCTGAGCTGAGCTGTGTCCACAGCTCTCCGCAGTTTCCTGCAGTCTCGGGCAGGGCAGTGTAGCCAGACAGATTTCCATCTGTGCCAATCCTATCCCATGAACTTTTAGTTTCTATAATAAACTTTGCTGTAGCACCTTTTCATCTGCAAGAAGCCATCATACATCCATGTTATGCACAGCATGTGTTACTACTTCAAAGTACTCCACTAAATTGGTCAACCATGATTTTCCTCTCGTGAAACCATGTCGATGTTGACCGATTACCTCAATTTCTTTTTAAGTGCCCTACTCTAATGTCTCAAATGTTAGCTTCTAACATTTTCCCTGCGATGGATGTTAAGCTAACTGCCTGTGGGTTCTTTTGAATAAAGGGGTTACGTTTGCTGTTTTCTAATTTAATTGAATCTTCCCTGAATCCATGCAGTTTTTGAAAATTAAAACCTTGAAGCAGCTAGCACAGCTTTGCAGAGCCCGTGCCCACTATGTTATGATGCAAAGTGCAGAAATACTGCTATTTAATTCTACAGACTTTTTATTATCCTTTCAAGGGATGTGGGCTTCGTAGACTGAGCCACTATTTAATTGCCTGTCCCCAGTTGCCCTTGAGGAGGTGGTGGTGAGCTACCGCAGTCCTTGAGGTGTTCAGTATACGTCGGGTAGAGAGTTAATCCATCCAGGTTTGTTTCTTCGTGGCTTTCTAGCAGTTTATTGCAACTGAACGATTTGTGGGGCTATTTCAGAGGGCATTTAAGAGTCCTGATGCAGGGTTTCGACCTGAAACGTCAACGATTCCATTCCCCAGCCACCACGGTTGCTGCTCGACCCACGGAATTCCTCCAGCAGATTGCTTGTTGCTTTAGAGAACCAACGCAAACTGGAGGAACAGGACCTCATTTTCCGTCTTGGAACCTTGCAGCCGAATGGGATGAATATTGAATTACCCCACTTTAAGTAACGGTCACTCCCCCTTCCCCAGAAACCCACCCCACCCCTCCAGGCTTCTTCCTCCCTTTCCTAGCCTCTTTTTTTCCCCTCTCTCTCCTTACCTTTGACCCATCCTCCGGTGGATCTGCTCTCCCCTCCTCCCCCACACCTGCCTATCACCGTCTCTTACCTGCATCTACCTATCACCACCCTGTGCCCACCCAGCCTCCCCTGGTCTGCTTTTCCCTCCTATATATTGGGCTTCCCCTTTTCCTATCCTCAGTCCTGAAGAAGGATCCTGACCCGAAACGTTGACCGCCTGCTTTTCTCCACGGATGCTGCCTGGCCTGCTGAGTTCCTCCAGTATCATTGTGGTTTTTTCATTTTTCACGTTGCTGTGTGTCCAGAGTTGTGTGTTGACCAGACCAGGTAAGGAAGGCAGATTTCCTCCCCTGTGGTATATTAGACAACCAGATGGGTCTTTACAAACATACAATTTTAGAATGGTGTTGGCCACTCAGCCCCTCAAACCTGCCCTGCTATTTAATAAGATCATTAAAAAAAGGAGCCCCTCCACATCCACAGATCCATACCCACAGGCTCCTGTAAGTTGCCTCACAGGTGGATAGGGTAGTTAAGAAAGCTTATGGGGTGTTAGCTTTCATAAGCCGAGGGATCGTGTGTAAGAGCTGCGAGGTAATGATGCAGCTCTACAAAACTTTGGTTAGACCACACTTAGAGTACTGTGTCCAGTTTTGGTTGCCTCATTATAGGAAGGATGCGGAAGTGTTGGAAAAGGTGCAGAGGAGATTTACCAGGATGCTGCCTGGTTTAGAGAGTATGAGTTATGAGGAGAGACTAAGGGAGCTAGGGCTTTACTCTTTGGAGAGAAGGACAATGAGAGGAGACATGATAGATGTGTACAAAATATTAAGAGGAATAGATAGAGTGGACAGACCACTTTCCCAGGGCACCAATGCTCAATACAAGAGGGCATGGCTTTAAAGTAATGGATGGGAAGTTGAAGGGAGATATCAGAGGGAGCTTTCTTGCCCGGAGAGTGGTTGGGGCATGGAATGTGCTGCCTGGGGCGGTGGTGGAGGCAGGTACATTGGTCACATTCAAGAGATTACTGGGTAGGCATATGGAGGAATTTAAAATAGAGGGATACGTGGGAGGAAGGGGTTAGATAGTCTTAGGCGAGGTTTAAAGGTCGGCACAACATTGTGGGCCAAAAGGCCTGTATTGTGCTGTATTGTTCTATGTTCTCCCCACCATTCAATGTGATCGTGGCTGATTTGACCCAAGCCTCATCTCTTCTGTGCTGGAAGATCAGATCACGGCAAATCCCATTGCAACCACAGGCCCCTCTATGCGGTAACGTTTGACCCCTCCCCCTCACTTATCAAGTCTCTATCTCTGCTTTAAGAATTTTCAAAGACTCCCCTATCTCTGGCCTTCATGGAAGTTCTCAACCAAAAATAATTCTCCTTTGTCTTAATTGAGTTCTAGGTTCTGCCACAGGAGGAACCATCCTCTCCACGTCACCCCGTCAAGATGTTCAACGTTTCAATTTTTTAAAAACTCCAGCAGATATAAACTCTCCCTACCCAATGTTTCCTTGTAAGATGACTCGCCCATTTAGTGCAGTAAACCTCTCTGAGGATAGGATGGTGGATAGTCTCCCTGGCACCTCCCTGCGCCTCCTGCAAGTTTGTTTCATGTTGGACCCAGTTTAGGCCAGCGTATTTCTGCCAGGATACGTGTTTTGTCTTAGGAGCAAGGCTGTTATGTATTCCGGAGACACAAGACGGCAAGATGCTGGAATCTGGAGCAACGCACAAAAGGCAGGAGGAACTCAGCGGGTCGGACAACATCTGTGGAGGGAGATGGACGGTCGATGTTTCGGGTCGAGACCTTTCATCCGGACTGAAAGGTAGAGGGGAGGGAGCCGGTATAAAGAGGTGGAGGGGAAGGGGTGGAGCAAGAGCTGGTAGGTGGATCCAGGTGAGGAGGGGTGATGGGCAGATGGAGGACGGGGGAGTGGGAACAGCGACGGGGTGGGAGGTGGAGGTGACAGAGGGCTGCGGATGGTGGAACAGCCCCTCATACTCCCCCTGGACAGTCTCCAACCCGACCGCACGGACACTGAATTCTCCACCTTCAGGTAACCTGCTCCCCCTCTGTCCCTTTCCCCTCCCCCCCCAGATCCACCCCGTTCCTCCTACACCCACCCCAGACCCCCATCACCCTGTCTCTATCCCCTCCTCCACCCACTCCCATCTGCCCATCACCCACACACCCCTCCCGCCACTGTTCCCACCTGCCCTCCCCACCTCCCTCATGGTTCCACGCTCCACCTTCCCCTCCCGTCAGACCCCACCATCCGCAGCCCTCTGTCACCTCCACCTACCCCCTCCCAGCCTCTGTCGCTGCTCCCACTCCCCCCTCCTCCATCTGCCCATCACCCCCTCCTCATCTGGATCCACCTATCGCCTGCCAGCTCTCTCCCCACCCCTTCCCTCCACCTCTTTATACCGGCTCCCTCCCCTCTGTCTTCCAGTCCAGATGAAGGGTTTCAACAGGAAACGTCGACTGTCCATTTCCCTCTGCAGATGCTGCTGACCTGCTGAGTTCCTCCAGCAATTTTTTGCTCCAGCTTCTTATTTCCTTGATTTATTTAAGTCCCCAAACCCTTTCCTAAGCCCTAGAAGATTATGGTCCTCAATCAAGTTAATGGGATGAGGGGATGTAGGGTACAGCGCGCAGCATGGACGTAGTGAGCTGAAGGGCTGGTTTGTGTTCTCTCTCTCGCTCTTGCTCTCGCTCTCTCTCACCACACCTCCAGAGATTTGTCCATGAACCACACTCCATGCTACCGCTCTCCCCTATCACCCCCAATGAACCTCCTTGGGAAAAGACTGACACATGGGTAGTGGCGCAGGGACTGTGGATGGTGGTGGACAGTGGAAGACATCCAGCGGCCTGGGTGCCTGCTCTACCCAGTCTTGCGTAAGGGACGGTTTCATGAGTCTAATGCTGGGTGGGTTATTAGAGAAAGTGAGGTGCATCACAGTTATATTTTACATCTAATTAATGCCCAAGACCCCAAATCCGAGCACAGCCCTGGTTTGTGGATCAGCCATCCACTGAAACGTTGCCAGAATGTTCTTACGATGGGACTGACCAGTGGGTCCTTGCCCTCAGTGTGTTGTAGAGAAAGTTCCCTGCAATCACCTGAATGGACTGGAAGTGTCGTCAACCCTGCTGGTGTGGAAAGCTCTTCCCGCAAACATTGATGTAACCTCAAGACAATCCTTGACAATAATCATAGTTCTGCATCACGGCTCCGGAGACCCAGGTTCGATCCCAACCTCCGGCACTGTCGGAGTGGTTTACACATTCTCCCTGTGACCTCCCACATGCCTAAGACTTGCGGACTTATTAACGGATTGGTTAATTGGCTGCTGTAAATTGTCCCCCCCCCCCACAAGTGTGTGGGTGAGGGGTAGAATCTGGGGGGGGGGGGGAGGAATAAAAGAGGGGAATAGTAGGATCTGGAGCAGCTCACGGTCTGCGGGAGGAACTCGGCAGATTGAGTGGCGTCTGTGGGGAGAGGAGGAAGTGTCGGCGTTTCGGGTGGAAACCCTGCATTGGGACTGACAGTGGAGAGGGGGAGATGGGCGGTATGGGGGGGGGGGGGAAGGGGTGAGGCAGGAGCCGGGGGTGATTGGTGGACGGAGGAGGGGTGTTAGGTGACGGGCAGGTGGTGCCGGGTAGGGGATGGGGGAGCGGAATTGGGAGACGGCGGCAGGTGGACGGGGGATGGAGGCAGAACAAAGAATATTGAAGTAAAAATGAGAGGCAAATGGAGTGAGCTGGGAGGAGGGGAGGGCGACGGTAGGAGAGAAGCAGGAACACAAAGGACTACCGGTGCTAGAATCTGATCAGTGGTGAGAAGGGGGACCATCAGGGGAGAGGCGTATGGCAGATGGAGCCAGAACCAGATGGGAGAGGAGGGAGCATATGGTTGAACTGGGTGGATAGAACCAGGAGGGGAGGGGGATGGAGATGGGAGGGCTCAGTTTTGGGGGGCGAATGGGATAAAAATGGGGGAGGACTTAATCAGAAGGAGAGAGAGTGGTTGGGGGGGGGGAAGAAGGGGGGCAAGGTGCCACCGGAGGGGAGGGTTACCTCCCCGTGTGTCTCTGTCACAGGAGCTGTGGCTGACGCACCGATCGCACTGCCGCGAGTCAGGCCGTTTATCACAGCACAGGAACAGGCCCTTCGGCCCACCGTGTCTGTGCCAGACACGATGCTGAATAAAACTAAATCTTTCCTGTCTGCACGTGATCCACATCCCGCCACGTTCATGCCTGTCTGAAAACTCAAACCCCTCTATCGTATCTGCTTCCACCACCACCCCAGGCAGCACATTCCAGGCACCCACCGCTCTCTGTGTAAAAAAACTTGCCCCACACATCTCCTTTAAACTTTCCCCCTCTCACCTTAAATGTACGTCTTCTTGCATTTGACATTTCTGGGAAATAGACTCTGACCGTCTGCCCTATCTGTGCCCCTCATAATTTTACAAACTTCTATCAGGTCTCCCCTCAGCCTCCGACACTCTGGAGAAAACAATCCAAGTTTGTCCAACCTCCCTGTGTAGCTCATACCCTCTAATCCAGGCAACATCCTGGTAAATTTCTTCTTCTCCCACCCCACTTCCTTTCCAAAGCCTTCGCACCCTTCCTGTAATGGGGCAACCAGAATTGAACGCGATATTCCAAGTACAAGCTAACCAAAGTTCATACAGCTGCAACATGACTTCCCGACTCATAATGAATGTCCTGACCAATGAAGACAAGCGTGTCACACGCCTTCTTTACCACCCTATCGGACAAGCATTGAGGTCAATAAACTGTTCCACCAATGAGGCCAACATTGGCAGTGTTCTCACCTTCTACTGGAAACTAAACCTGTCAATTTGATCGGTGAATCGCACCATAGAGAAGGCAGCCTCCATAAGGTCACCCCTCTGTTTCCTACACTCCAAGGAATAAAGTCCCAGCCTGCCCAACCTCTCCCTATAACTCAGGCCTTCGAGTCCTGGCAACATCCTCGTAAATCTGTGAGAAAGTGAGACCAAATGGGTTAATGTGGTAGTTAAATTGTATTTGAAATCAGAATTGAGCTTCTTCATGTAATGTGTTGCTTTATAGAAGGCTGTGAGGTGTGCCCAAAAGGCCAGGCTATACTAATAGAGTAAGTAAAACTGAGCACAGGCAGAAACAGTTGGTTCTGATGTGGAGAGAGAGAAAAAGTGAATGACCTAAAGTTGGCGAATTCGATGTCAAGTCTGGAAGGCTGCAAGTTGGTCAGATGGAAGATGGGCAATGTTGTGAGCAGTTTTGGGCCCCTGTATCTAAGGAAGGATGTGCTGGCCCTGGAGAGGGTCCAGAGGAGGTTCACCAGAATGATCCCGGAATGAAAGGGTTAACGTATGAGGAGCTTTTGATGTCTCTGGGCCTGTACTAGCTGGAGGATGAGGCGTGGGTCTCATTGAAACCTACCGGATACTTGAAAGGCCTGGATGGAGCGGACGTGGAGAGGATGTTTCCATCAGTGGGAGAGTCTAGGACCCGAGGGCACAGCCTCAGAATAAAGGGACGTCCCTTTAGAACTGAGGTGAGGCAGAATTTCTTCAGCCAGAGGGTGGTGAATCTGTGGAATTCGTTGCCACAAACGGCTGTGGAGGCCAAGTCATTGGGTGTATTTAAGACAGAGATCAATAGGTTCTTGATTGGTGAGGGGGTTGAGGGTTATGGGGAGAAGGCAGGACAATGGGGTTGAAAACAAAATCAGCTGCAATTGAATGGTGGAGCAGACTCGATAGGCTGAATGGCCTGATTCTGCTCCTATATCTCAAGGACTTGTGAGGCATTGTTCCTCAAGCTTGCATTGGGCCTCACTGTAACTGTACATAAAGTCACAAGACAGAGAGGAGTGGGGCGGTAACGGGAAGCTGAGGGTCACCCCTGTGGACTGAGTGCACCGGTGATCTCCACAGTGATCACCAGACCTGTGTTTGGTTTCCCCAGTGTCGATGGGACCACACAGGACTGGAAGAAGTGCAAGTGAATCGCTGCTTCCCCGCGAAAAAGATTTTGACCGTCTACCCTCATAATCTTGTACACCTCCATCAGGTCACCCCTCAGCCTCCTTCAGTCCAGGGAAAACCCAGTCAGCCTGTCCAATCTCTCCCCATAACTGAAGTCCTCCAGTCCGTGCAACATTCCCAGTGAATCTCCTCTGCACCCTATTCAGCGCAGTCACATCCCTCCTATGGTGTGACCAGAGCTCCAAGTGCAGCCTTAGCACTGTTTTGTGAACCTCCACACGTGCATCTGATGTGGGAGGCCATTTGGCCCATCAAGTCTAAGCTGGTTCCATTCCCCCATCAATTTTCCCTCAAACCCATTCTCCCCGCATTCCCACCAACTATCCCATGTCCACACACGGCGGCGGGGAGGGGGGCAACTTACAGCAGCCAATTAACCCACCGACCTGCACGTCATTGGGATGTGGGAGATGTGGGAGGGAACCGGAGCACCCGGAGGGAAAATCACACAGAGAAGGTGCAAACTCCACACACAGATGGTGGCCAGAGGCAGGGATTGAACCCAGGTCTCTGGAGCAGTGAGGCAGCGGCTCTACCCCATGCACCACCCTAAAGGGACTTGGGTGTCCAGGCTGTAGGGCTATAAGGGAAGTTGGTGGGTTTGTTCGGATCACTGAGCCAGCAGAAGAAGGGGGTGGGAATGGCTGCTTTCTCTGTGTGTGGTTCACTGATCAAATCGACAGGTTTGATTTCCAGTTGGCAAGAGGCCTGCCACCATTGGACTCATTGGTGGAACAGGTTATTGACCTCGGTGTTGGCCTGGTAAACGGCCGATCTGATAACCAGAGGGTGAGGGTTTCAGAGAAACCACCTGACTAACGGTAAGGCAGCAATCGGTTGGCAGGCAAATGACAATGTGGACACCCTGCTACCCAGACGGCTCTGCAGAGTCAGAAAGTCATACAGCACAGAAACAGGCCATTTGGCCCACCATATCCATGCCAACCAGTGGGCACCCATCTGTAATAATCCCATCTCCCAGCACTCGGCCCATGGCCTTCGATCCCTGGGCGATTCAAGTGCTCGTCCAGACACCTCTTCAGTGCTGTCAGTGACTCTGCTTCCACCACTCCCTCCGGCAGTGTGTTCCAGGTACTCACTGCTCTCTGGGTGAGAAAGGTCCCCCTCAGATCCCCTCTGCATCTCTTCCCCCTTCCCCTAAATCCACGCCCTCTAGTTTAATCTACCTCTGATCTAGGAGAAAGATTTCCTGCAGTCTACCCTACCTACACCCCTCATAATTTTATATACCTCAATCGTGTCCCCTCTTCACCTCCTCCACTCCCGGGAGAACAGATCTCATCACTGAGACATTCCATCCCTGGTGAATCTCCTCTGCACCATCTCCAATGCAGTCACATCCTTCCTATGGTGCGGTGACCAGAACTGCACGCATTCCTCCAGCTGAGGTCTGACCAATGGTTTTATAAAGTTGGGGCATAACCTCCCTGTGTTTGTGTCCCACATGATGTTAGCTACTGATTAACTCCGCTCTACCTTTTCCTTGCGTAGCAGCCCTGTTGACTTGTATTCTGGTAACACAGTGCATGGAATAGGATTAATATTCCTTTGGTAAGTTGTAAGCATTTAGCCATGACTTGAAAGTTCATGGTGGTTTTGAGAGAGCATTAATTTTTTTAATCGGTTGATTGGCAGACTGTCAGTTAATTCTGAAATAGCTTGGTATAATTGCATATAAAACAATTCACTACGTTACAACAGTTGCTACACTTTTTAAAAGGCCTAAAGCACTTTATGACATCTGTACAGCTCTCTACAGACACAAGTCTGTCTCCTTCACAGAGTTCTTCCTGCTTTCATTCTTCGATCTTCTTTTGTGTCTCACTTTTCCCTTCCGTTCTCTTTTGCTTGCTCATATAAAAACAGAAAATGCTGGAGAAAGTGGAGAAACAGAGTTAGTGTCAGAGATCTGTATCAGAGTTTCATTTTGACTTCCCCCCCCCCTCTTGTTTTTCTCACTTTCATGCATTTCATGGTTTCCTTTGCTCTCTCTACCTCAATCTTTTTCCTCCCCACTGCCCCCAGCTTTTGTAAAGTCATTTACTTTGGGCATTAATGCAAGCAGAAGAAGGTGGAAGTCAATTCGGATGTGCAAGGTGATGGATTTTGGGAAGAGTAATGAGGGTAGGACATACACCATGAATGGTGGGGTCCTTGGGAGTATTGGTAAATTGGTTTATTATTGTCACATGTACCGAGGTACAGTGAAAAACTTTGTTTTGCATGCCATCCAGACAGATCATCACATCTGTACATTGAGGTAGTACAAGGGAAAAGCAATAGCAGAATGCAGAATAAAGTGTTCCAGTTACAGAGAAAGTGCAGCGCAGGCAGACAGTAAGGTGCAAGGCCGTAACGAGGTAGATTGTGAGGTCAAGAGTCCACCTTATCGTACTAGGGGACCGTTCAGTCGTCATAACAGTGGGCTAGAAGCTTTCAGGCTTTTTGTACCTTCTGACCGATGGGAGGGGGGAGAAGCTACAGGGAAGTGCAGTGCAGGTAGACAATAAGGTACAAGGTCACATCAAGGTAGATTGTGAGGTCAAGAGTCCATCTTATTGCACCAGGGGACTGTTCAATCGTCTTATAACAGCAGGGTAGAAGCTGTCCTTGAGCCTGGTGGTACGTGCTTTCAGGCTTTTGTATCTTCTGCCTGATGCGAGGGGAGTGAAGAGAGAATGTCTGGGGTGGGAGGGGTCTTTGATTATGGTGGCTCCTTTCCCGAGGCAGTGGGAAGTGTAGACAGAGTCCATGGAGGGGAGGCTGGTTTCCGTGATGTGCTGGGCTGTGTCCACAACTCGCCGCAGTTCCTTGCTGTCCTGGGCAGTACAGTTGCCGTACCAAGTTATGATCCATCAAGATAAGATGCTTTCTATGGTGCATCCATAAAAATTGGTGAGGGTCAAAGGAGACATGCCGAATTTCTTTAGCCTCTTGAGGAAGCAGAGGCGCTGGTGAGCTTTCTTGGCCGTGGTGTCTATGTGGTTAGACCAGGACAACACATTGGTGATATTCACTCCTAGGAACCCGAAGCTCTCAACCGTCTCGACCTCAGTGCCGTTGATGTAAACAGGAGTGCATGCACTGCCCCCCCACCCACCCGCCCTCCTGTAGTCAATGACCAGCTACTGATTTTGAGGGATCTTGGTGTACAAGTCCAGGGATCCCAAACACTAGCAGCACAAGAGGTAACCTGGCGAAGAAGGCATGTGGGATATTTGCCTTCGTTAGCCTGGGGAAAAGAATATAAATGCAAAGAGGTTATGGCACAACTTTATAAAACATTGGTTAGCCCACAGCTGGAGTATTGTGTACAGTTCTGGTCACCACACTGCAGGAAGGATGTGACCACACTGGAGAGGGTGCAGAGGAGATTCACCAGGACGTTGCCTGGGATGGAGTGTTTCAGTAATGAGGAGGTTGGGTATGTTTACTCTGGTGCCGAGACCTAACAGCGGTATATACAATTATGAAGGGCATACATGGGGTGGATAGTGAGAAATTTCTCACCATACCAGAGGTGTCTCAAGTAAGAGAGCATAAGTTTAGGAGTTCTGGAGGGGATTGGCAGGGGAATTTTTTTCTCACCCAGAGAGTGACTGGAATCTGGAAATCACTGCCTGAGAGGGTGAGGCTGAGAGTTTCAAGTTCCAAGGAGTGAACATCACCAATAGCCTGTCCTGGTCCAACCGCATAGACGCCACGGCCAAGAAAGCTCACCAACGTCTCTACTTCCTCAGGGAGGCTAAAGAAATGCAGAGGCAGAGCAGCTGAATTTGCCAAGGCCGAGAAGGCTACTACCATATTACATTTTATCAGTTTTAAAGACGGAAAATCTGCACATTCCCATTTCTGAACAATAGCCCCAAGCCTAAAAAATCTGCCTAGTCTGGGTTTCCCCAAGAAGGCTACCAGTAAAGGGGATTAGTATAGATGGGTACTCGATGGCCTGCATGGGCAAGGTGGGCCAAAGGGTCTGTCTCTGTGCTGCGTGGCTTTATTATCATACCACACACAGCTACAACCGTCAGAGAGGATTCAGCTGCCAACGAGGTTCGATTCTAAAAGTCAATCAGTAACTTTGAACAGTACATTGCTAACTGTTGATAACCGTTAGGGTACGAGTCGGAGACATCCCCTGCAGATATGCCGGTGACGTGGTACTGTTCATCTCTCTAAGTGCAGCATTTCTTTCAGAACCGAGGATGTTACTGCCTCTGTTGTCTTTCTACCTTCTCATCGCAGTAGCTGAGCCAACACCTTCGTGAGTATAAGCAGATTATAATCCTTTTGTTTGAATCTCCGGGTCATTTGTTTGAAGTGATTTATTCTAAGTTTAAAGTGCATTTGTCTAGTGGTGGCAAAATGTGTTTGGCTGGACCGCAGTTCCACAGAAATCCATTCCGTAATCGGGAATATAAGCTCTTCCACAGACTGTTGTAGTTGGATAATGCAATGGAATGTGATAATGTATCCCTCTGAAGAGCGTTCCACGTTGTACGTGAGAGCAGTGCCCTGCTGCACCCATCGATGGCGAACCGATCGCTGTCGGGCTTTGTGCCTGCCAGCTCATCGAGCCACTGATTCGCAGAGCGCGACAAACGGGCCCTTTGGCCCATCAAGTCCGCGAGCCGACCTTCTCCTAACCCACTCTGGTTTCCGCACACTTCTCCCGCGACAGGCGTGGAGAATTATGTATTCCTCGAATTGTCGAGCAGGAGAGGGGAGACCCCCACTTGGAGCACTGTGTGCAGTTCTGGTTACCGTATGGTAGGAAAGATGTGGTTGCGCTGGAGAGAGTGCAGAGGCGATTCACCAGGATGTTGCCCGGATTGGAGGACTTCACTTACATGGAGAAATTGGACGAGCTGGGCTCACTTTCCCAGAAGCCAAGGAGGCTGAGGGGTGATCTGATGGAGGGGTATAAAAGTATGATGGGTATAGATAGAGTGGACAGCCGGTATCTTTTCCCCCTGGGTCAAAATGTCTCATTCTAGAGGGCATGCGTTTAAGGTGAAAGGGAGAAAGTTCAAATGGATAGGTAAGGTAGATAGTCAAAGTCCTTTCCCCATGGTTGGTATTGGTATTGGTTGATTATTGTCACTTGTACCGAGGTACAGTGAAAAACTTGTCTTGCATACTGATCGTACAGGTCAATTCATTACACAGTGCAGTTACACTGGGTTAGTACAGAGTGCGTTGAGGTAGTACAGGTAAAAGCAATAACAGTACAGAGTAAAGTGTCACAGCTACAGAGAAAGTGCAGTGCAATAAGGTGCAAGGTCACAACAAGGTAGATCGTGAGGTCAAGAGTCCATCTCATCGCAGTCTTATCACAGTGGAGTAGAAGCTTTCCTTGAGCCTGGTGGTACATGCCCTCAGGCTTCAGGTGAGAGAAGAGTTTAGATGGGATTTGAAGGGGGAATTTTTTCCACCCAGAGGGTGTCTGGAATCTGGAGCGCACTGCCTGAGGGGGCAGTGGGTGGCGAGAGAGGTGGAACAACTAGTTAGGAAGAAGAAGGTAGCATACATAAGGTGTAAGCAGCAAGGATCAGACAGGGCTCGTGAGGAATATAGAGTAGCAAGGAGGGAACTTAAGAAGGGGCTGAGGAGAGCGAGAAGGGGACATGAAAAGGCTTTGGCGAGTAGGGTTAAGGAGAATCCCAAGCCTTTTTACTCGTACGTGAAGAGCAGAAGGATGGCTAGGGTAAAGGTAGGTCTGATTAAAGACAAAGGTGGGAAGCTGTGCCTGGAAGCTGTGGAAGTGGGTGAGGTTCTCAATGAATACTTCTCTTCAGTATTCACCAAGGAGAGGGGTCTTGATGACGCTGAGGACAGTGCTGGTAAAGGTAATGTTCTAGAGTATGTAGATATCAAGAGAGAGGATGTGTTGTTGTTAGAAAATATTAGGACGGGTAAGTCCCCGGGGCCTGATGGAATATTCCCCAGGCTGCTTCGTGAGGCAAGGGAGGAGATTGCTGAACCGTTGGCTACGATCTTTGAGTCCTCGTTGTCCACGAGGATGGTACCGGAGGATTGGAGGGTGACGAATGTTGTCCCCTTATTCAAAAAAGGTAATAGGGATAGTCCAGGGAATTACAGACCAGTGAGCCTTACATCCGTGGTGAGTAAGCTATTAGAAAGGATTCTAAGAGATAGAATCTATGAGCATTTAGAGAATCATGAACTGATTAGGGACAGCCAGCATGGCTTTGTGGAGGGATCTTGCTTCACAAGCCTGATAGGGTTCTTTGAGGAGGTGACCAGGAAGATTGATGAGGGTAGTGCAGTGGATGTGGTCTAGGATTTTAGTAAGGCGTTTGATAAGGTTCTGCATGGTAGGCTTCTTCAGAAGGTCAGAGGCCAAGCGATCCAGGGAGGCTTGGCAGTGTGGATTCAGAATTGGCTTGCCTGTAGAAAGCAGAGGGTTGTGGTGGAGGGAGTGCATTTGGATTGGAGGGCTGTGACTAGTGGTGTCCCACAAGGACAATATTTATTAATGACTTAGATGAGGGGGTGGAAGGCTGGGTTAGCAAGTTTGCAGATGACTCAAAGATCGCTGCTGTTGTGGATAGTGTGGAGGGCTGTTGGAGCTTACAGAGGGATATTGATAGGATGCAGAGCTGGGCTGACAAGTGGCAGATGGAGTTCAATCCAGAGAAGTGTGAGGTGGTACACTTTGGAAGGACAAACTCCAAGGTGGAGTACAAGGTAAGTGGCAGGATTCTGGGCAGTGTGGAGGAGCAGAGGGATCTGGGGGTTCATATTCACAGATCACTGAAAGTTGCCTCACAGTTGGATAGGGTAGTTAAGAAAGCTTATGGGATGTTAGCTTTCATAAGTCGTGGGATCGAGTTTAAGAGCCGTGACGTGATGATGCAGCTTTACAAAACTCTGGTTAGGCCACACTTAGAGTACTGTGTTCAGTTCTGGTCGCCTCATTATAGGAAGGATGTGGAGGTGTTGGAAAGGGTGCAGAGGAGATTTACCAGGATGCTGCCTGGATTAGAGAGTATGCATTATGAGGAGAGACTAAAGGAGCTAGGGCTGTTCCCATTGGAGAGAAGGAGGATGAGGGGAGACATGATAGAGGTATACAAGATATTAAGAGGAATAGATAGAGTGGACAGCCAGCGCCTCTTTCTCAGGGCACCAATGCTTAAAACAAGAGGACGTGGCTTTAAGGTAATGGGTGGGAAGTTCAAAGGAGATGTCAGAGGGAGGTTTTTCACCCAGAGTGGTTGGGGCATGGAATGCACTGCCTGGGGTGGTGGTGGAGGCAGATACATTGGTCAAGTTCAAGAGGTTGTTAGATAAGCATATGGAGGAATTTAAGATAGAGGGATATGTGGGAGGAAGGGGTTAGATAGTGTAAGGTGAGGTTTGAAGGGCAGCACAGCAGGGTGGGCCGAAGGGCCTGTATTGTGCTGTCTTGTTCTATGGTTCCGTGAGACTCCCAAAGCATTTAAGAACCATCTGGATGAGTCCTCGAATTGCCAAGGCGGAAGGAGGCTGTGGACCTAACACCGGTAAATGGGGCCACGGGTCCTCCTGAGGTTACGCATGCCCGTACGCGCGACCGAGCATTTAGGAGACCGGCGGGATGGATTTGCCAGCTGCCGCCGGGGCTGGAGCCATCTTCTACCGGGTTACAAACAGCTCACGGGAACAGAACCCTGCCATAACCTGGGGAGACCATAAGACAGGAACAGAATTGGGCCATTCGCCCATCGAGTCTGCTCCGCCATTCGATCGTGGCTGATTTATTTTTCCTTCTCAACCCCATTCTCCTGCCTTCTCCCCGTAACCTTTGATGCCCTTACTAATCAAGAACCTATCAACCTCCGCTTTAAATGCACCCAACGACTTGGCCTCCACAGCCGTCTGTGGCAATGAATTCCACAGATTCACTACCCTCTGGCTGAAGAAATTCCTCCTCATTTCAGTTCTAAAGGGATGTCCTTCTATTCTGAGGCTGTGCTCTCTGTTCCTAGACTCTTCCGCTACTGGAAACATCCTCTCCACTGGCAGGACCTGTCATATAGATGGATGCAATGGTTGGCATGGATGCACTTTCTCTGTAGCTGTGACACTTTACTCTGTACTACATCAATGCACTCTGTAATAACCCAATGTATCTGCATTGTGTAATGAATTGACCTGTACGAATGGTACGCAAGACAAGTTTTTCACTGTACCTTGGTACAAATGACAATAATAAGCCAATACCAATATGAAGGGCCTGTTTCTGTGCTGTATGACTCCCTGAGTTCTACCCCAGTGTTATATTCACTGCTCTCCCAACACATTGAGCTACTCGCATTCACTGGACCATTGAAAGGAGTCAACAGTTCCCCTGATACTGAGCACAAGATTTGTCTAACAGCCAGGTTGTTGCCGCTCTATGTCCATTCAGTTGCTCATTGTGAAACTTAATTCCCTCTTTGATCCTTCCTGATTTCAGTCAGGTAACCTCCAACAGCAATGGGAGTGAGAAGTTGGAATGAGGGGAGTTTCAAAGCCAAGTTTATTGTCAGATGCTCAAGTCCAGGTGTGCACAGGTGCAATGAACAACTTACTTGCAGCAGCATCACAGGCACAGAGCATCAGAGACACAACATTCTCAAGAAAAACATAAATTATACACAATTTTTACAAGAAAGAATACAATTAGAACAGCAAAAAGAGTCAGTTTTAGTGAAAAGTTGTCACAGTGTTGCTATACGGTGGTGATTAGGGTCGTGTGGGTTGTTTCAAGAACCACATGGTTGAAGGGAAATAGCTGTTCCTGAACCTGGTGGTGTGGGACTTCAGGCTTCTGTACCCCCTGCCCGATGGTGGCTGCGAGAAGCTGGATGGTGGGGATCTTCGATAATGGAGGCAGTGGTGAGTTGGCCACTTGTACACTCAGTCTGAAGGTCAACTCGTTTGCCTTCAGCAACAGCTTGCGTTTCTCCCCACCTTAACGCTGGGGAGAAATGTTCTCTCCAGGGGCTTCACAGGAACGACTATCAAACACAGCCTGCTGTAAGCTGTGAAAAGTGTCATTAGCACAGGAAACAAAAGTTTGGCCTCAAAGGTTGGTTTCTAGGAGTGTCTTAAAGGGATAGAGAGAGACGGAGATGTCCAGGGAAGCAATTCCAAGCATGGGGCCCAGGCACCTGAAGAGTTGGCCACTGTTGGTGGACTGACTGAACAGGTGAGGCTTGAGTAGCCAAAAATGAAGGAACACGGATGTCGAGTCAGCTTGTAGAACAGGAGGTGATTACAGAACGAAGGTAGATTTCAAAAATATCCTGAGGAATTGGAAATGGAGGTGGAAAAACACGATGATGCTGGAGAAACTCAGCAGGCCAGGCAGCATCCGTGGAGAAAAGCAGGTGGTCAATGTTTCAGGTCAGGACCCTTCTTCAGGACTGAAGATGGGTAAAGGGGAAGCCCAATATATCGGAGGGTAGTTGCCGTGATGTATCCGGATAGGATGCTTTCTATAGCGCATCTGTGAGAATTGGTGGGGGTCATGCTGAGTTTCCTTAGCCTCCTGAGGAAGCAGAGGCGTTGGGTGTGGTTTCTTGGCCGTGGCACCCACGTGACTTGTCCACTGCCCTGTTACATGAATCAAACCGAGAGGTTGAAGCTTGCTTGCCTGCAGGTCTGGAATAAAGCTCTTCCATATTCCACTCAGCTTCCTGATTACAGTGCCAAGCATTGTTCACGTCGGGGTACCGGAAAGCGTCAGCATTCAGCTACACGGTTCGGAAGGTCCCGTCAATTTCCGGGTTTATTGCTACGACATCATCAGAGCCCAGAAATGTTCCGAATTCACCTCTGTGACACTGAATTCCGGAAACGGTTACCGTGAGATTAAGACCATAACGGTGAGTATTTTGCCAAAGAAACGGTTTACCCCACCTCCTGCATTACGGCTGTTCCGGTTATGGAAGTTCACCCTTACAGAACTCACAAATCACAGCCCAAAGGTTCGAGATGCGGAATAAAATTCACTCTGACAGAATTTATGTGGGGGTAAACAAAAGTAAAAGATGCAAAATCAGGTTTTTTTTCAACGCTCATTTCCTGACACGTGTGCAGATCATGTGGCTTCGCATTACAAGATCGTGATAGGGACCGCTTTCTAGAAATGCGACCCCATAGCACGGGGGTTGCCTGCGTATAGGAATGAAAGGGTCATCCATATACTACTACGTTGAGTCAAAGTCAAGTTTATTGTCATACGCACAAGTCCATGTGTGCACGGGTGCAATGCAAAACTTACTTGCAGCAGCATCACGGGCACAGAGCATCAGCTAAGCAGCATCTGCACCTGTTTTACCCTTCCTATGGCACTGAATGATAGATTCCAACACAGAAAGTGCTGGAAACACTCAGCAGGTCAGGCAGCATCACTGGAGAAGGAAACAGTTAATGCTTCAGGTCTATAATGCTTCATTAGGCAAGGTCTCTCTCCACAGATGCTGCCTGACCTGCTGAGTGTCTCCAGCATCTTCTGTTTTCAGATTTCTAGCATTGACACTTCTAGTATTGAATTTCAAGCTGTTACACTTTATTCTGCATTCTGTTGTTGTTTTTACCCTGTACTACCTCAATGCTCTCTGTACTAATCCAATGCAACTGCACTGTGTAATGAATTGTTCTGTACGATCGGTATGCAAGACAAGTTTTTCACTGTACCTCGGTACAAGTGACAATAATAAACCAATACCAGTATTTTGTTTTGTTTCATTAAAAGATAAAATGGAATATAGGAAAATATAAAGAAATAAGCAGGCACCTGATTATTCCAAGGAGAAACATCTCTCAAATCTGCGTCAACCAGCCATTATAATCCTACCCCAACCTATTTTATCCTCCCCAAATTCACATCAACTCCCCCCAGATTCTACCCCTCACCCACACACTGAGGACAATTTACAGCAGCCAATTAACCCACCGACCCGCATGTCCTTGGGATGTGGGAGGGAACCGGAGCGCCCGGGGGAAACCCACGCGGTCACAGGGAGAACGTGCAAACTCCACGCACAGGCAGCGCCGGAGGTAGGGTTCGAACCCAGGTCTCTGGAGCTGTGAGGCAGTGGCTCTATTGGCTGCATCTGCTTCAGAAAGTGCCTGTGGTCCAGTGGGACCTCCTGAGATACTAGAGACGTAGTGCAGGGGGAAGCCATCCTGTCCCTGAAGCACCCCTCGGTGGTACAGGGCCTGTGGCACATGCTCCCAAACATGGATTGGTCACAGATGCGCAGGAATGTAAGATGCTGTAGAGACCAGTGGACTCAGCCCAATACATCACGGCCACATCCCTCCCCACCATCAAGATACTGTCACAAAGGCATCATCAAAGATCCCCACCATCCGGGCCATGCCGTCTTCTCGCAGCTACCATCGGGCAGGAGGTCCAGAAGCCTGAAATCCCACACCACCAGCTTCAGGAACAGCTACTTCCCTTCAGCCATTCGGTTCTTGAACCGACCGGCACAACCCTAATCACTACCTCAGTACAGCAACACTGGGACCACTTTGCACTACAACGTTATTTTTTTTGTTCTATTTGTGTTTTTTCTTGTATAATTTATGTTTAATTTATGTTTCTCTTATGAATGTTGTCTCTGATGCTCTGTGCCTGTGATGCCTCTACAAGTAAGTTTTTCATTGCACCCTGTGCACACATGGATTTGTGCAGATGACAATAAATTTGACCTTGAACCACCAAGATTCTGGGTGTCAACGACGACCAGAAACTCGACTGGACCAGCTACATAAATACAGTGGATACAAGAGCAGGTCGGGCTGGGTATCCTGTGGTGAGCAACTGACCTCTTGATACCTCGAGGCCTTTCAACCATCTACAAGTCGGGAGTGTGGTGGACACTCTCCAGTTTCCACAAACAACACATCTACGGGCAAAAAAAAAGAGCCGCTGGAGGAACTCAGCGGGCCAGGCAACGTTGAGGTGGGACGATCGCAAGAAGCCCACTGAACCGGGGAAGTGGTGCGGTGACCATAGAGTCACACAGCACAGAAACAGGCTCTTCGGCCCGACTGATCCGTGCCGGCCGAGGTGCCCATCCAAGCTAGTCCCAGTTGCCAGCGTTTGGCCCCATAACTTTCGAAGCCTTTCCTATCCATGTACCTGTCCAGCTGCCTTTTAAAAGTTATTGTACCTGCCTCAACCACTTCCTCTGGCAACTCGTTGCATTTACAGATTGTGTAAAAAAATAAATTGCTATTCAATCTTTCCCCTCTCACCTTAAACCCATGTCTTCTAGTTCTTGATTCCCCAACCCTGGGAAAAAGAATGAGTGCATCCACCCTATCTATGGCCCTCATGATTTTACACACCTCTATAAGATCACCTCTCAGTCTCCTACGCTCTAAGGAATAAAGTCCTAGTGTACAACCACAGCATGGACCACCCCCCCCCACCACTCCCCAAACTTCTATACTCGACGCCCTGACTGATGAAGGCCAGCATGCCAACAATCTCCTTCACCCTGTCCACCTGTGACCCCACTTTCAGGGAACTGTGCACCTGAACTCCAAGGTCCCTCTTGTTGGACAGCCCTCCCCAGGGCCCGACCGCTCGCCGTGAGAGCCCTACTCTCCAAAACCCAACACCTTGCATTTATTAGAATTAAACTCCATTTGCTATTCCTTGGCCCACTTACTCAGCTGATCAAGATCCCGCTGTAAGTTTTGGATAACCTGTTGATTTTTGACCTTGTTTGCATGGGTTGCTCCCCCTCCCACCCCTCCATCCCTCCTCCTCCCACCCCTCCATCCCTCCTCCTCCTGCACTACAGGTGAGCCAGAAAGCTGTCAGAGACCTGAGGCTGTGGCGCCGTCGACAGAAGTATGTCTACCTGGTGGCTGAGAGCCCACTCCTGCCGCGAAGGAGGATGGTGCCCCTCAAACTGTCCAGCAAGAGGGGCTATATCTTCATTCAAACGGACAAGCCCATCTACACTCCCGACCAGAACGGTGAGCGCCACAGTGCCGGGGATCTCGCTGGAGCCAGGTGGGGTGGGTGGACACACAGACCCCCGGAGGGAGGGTGGAGATTCCACCAACACCGCCTCGTCAGTGCCCGTCTTCCGCGGGTGGAGGGAGAGGCGGACCCTCGGCCTCACTGGTCTGTGGTTCGGGCTGCGGCCCAGGCCTGCGTGCTCCTGTCCTGTGCCGGTGTCCGTCGGGCAGGGGTGAACGTGCGCTGTGGCTGGGAAGGAGCGAGCCCGCGGCGGAGGTGGGGAGGGCTGTGGGCTCCAGGCTGGGTCTGCAGAACACGAGGGGAGGGCAGCGTGTGTAGGTACCCAGATGCAGACATATACTGTATGTACACACACACTGACGTGTAGACATGCGTAAGCACACTGACACACACACACGCACGCGTGCACACGTACTGACAAACACACACACTGAAACGCACACAC
Organism: Pristis pectinata; assembly: GCF_009764475.1. Classification (NCBI taxonomy): domain Eukaryota; kingdom Metazoa; phylum Chordata; class Chondrichthyes; order Rhinopristiformes; family Pristidae; genus Pristis; species Pristis pectinata. The sequence goes on along the minus strand of NC_067438.1, from coordinate 12,473,815 downwards.
ACTGACACACATACACACACATGCACACACACTGACACACACATGCACACACACTGACACACACATGCACACTCATGAATGCATACATGCACACACGTACACTTATTAACCTACACACACCAACGCTTGTGCGCACACTGTATTTAGTGTGTATATATGCGTAATGTGTTTTTTTATTGGACATTGTGAGTGTTTGAGTGTGTGTAACCACATGAGAGTACGTGAGTATTGCATGTGTGTTTGTCATGAGATGCTCGTGTTCAATTCGATACAGATGTCTGCTCGTGTAACCTTGTATTTGTTTTTTGTTTATGCGCTTGTGTATGTGTGCGCATTACCGATACTTCTGTCTTGTTGGTGAGGACACAGAGTAGGCCTTAGAGTGAAGGGAAAGATTGAAGGGGCAAGAAGGAGAAGCAAATGCTGGAGAGAAGGAATCAGGAACTCAAACACAACGACGATGAGTTCCATTCCTTGTGCTCCCCAGGGCCCCGTTTCTCACACTCCCTTTAAACTCACCAGGGCCCCGTTTCCCACGCTCCCTTTAAAGTCACCTGGTTCACTGGAAAATTTATCATTTTACAGTGTCGCATCTTGAAAACATAGTGAATTAAAAGTGTGTTGGTGCACACATAGGGAGTAACATCCAACAGTCTGGAACATCAGCCACCTAGTCCTGAGAGTGCCAGATTATCGGAAATTCACTGTTCTTGACATCTAATGAAGTTTAATACATCAAGGGAGAGAGATTCTCTTTAAAAAGTAGGGAGCAATGGGAAGAGTCCGGGGAAAGAATTCCTGACTGATGCACTTAATCCTTTGCAGTGCTTTACCGGATTTTTACTCTGGATCACTACATGAGACCAGTCAATGAGGCGGTGAAGATCTCTTTATACGTGAGTAGCCTGCTGACCTTCTCTTTGCCGACTGCCACAGCCTGTTTGACCGACCTCGGCTTGAAGTGATTTTCTGTGGTTGGTGACACGCGCCTCCTGTAATGCTGCCTCAAACTTTTGTGTTGCTCCAGAACTCCAGGGGTATGGAACTCATGACGGCTGAATGGATGTCCCAGAAAATAAAGCAGTATCGGACCAAAATCCCAGATAACGAGGTGTAAGTTGCCAAGCTGCTCAGTTCCGAGCTCTACAAAGCAGTCAGGAGGGCACAGAGTGGGTAGAGACCCATCTGTGGCTGAGCCGACCACACAGTGAGGGTTTGGCTTCATATAGTCCCCTTCATGACCCCTGGAGGCCACGAAATACCAATAGCAGCAAACACAGTGCTGGAGGAACTCAGCAGGTCAGCAGCATCTGCAGAGGGAAATGGACAGTTGACGTTTCCTGTTGAAACCCTTCATCTGGACTGGAAGATGGAGGGGAGGGAGCCGGTATAAAGAGGTGGAGGGGAGGGGTGGAGCAAGAGCTGGCAGGCGATAGGTGGATCCAGATGAGGAGGGGGTGATGGGCAGATGGAGGAGGGGGGAGTGGGAGCAGCGACAGAGGCTGGGAGGGGGTAGGTGGAGGTGACAGAGGGCTGCGGATGGTGGGGTCTGACGGGAGGGGAAGGTGGAGCATGGAACCAAATAAGGGAGGTGGGGGGGGCAGATGGGAACAGTGGGGGTGTGGGGGGGGGAACCCAGTGGGAGGAGTGTGTGGGTGATGGGCAGATGGGCGTGGGTGGAGGAGGGGATAGAGACAGGGTGATGGGGGTCTGGGGTGGGTGTAGGAGGAACGGGGTGGATCTGGGGGGGAGGGGAAAGGGACAGAGGGTGAGCAGGTTACCTGAAGGTGGAGAATTCAGTGTCCGTGCGGTCGGGTTGGAGACTGTCCAGGGGGAGTATGAGGGGCTGTTCCTCAACTGTGTTTGGCCTCACCCTGGCAGCGGAGGAGGCCGAGGACAGACGGGTTGGTGTGGGACTGGGGAGGGAGTGAAGGCACTTTTGTATGGAAGGACACACATGAGTTGATTGCAACACAGCAGACCTCCTCTGTCAGGGAGGGAGGGAGGGACTTCAAGGCAGGAATTTGAGACGTAACTCTGCCATCTGATATTTTGAATTCTTCTTCAGAGGGCAGATGGGTCTCTGTCCCCATCTCATCTGTAGGGAGGCATCTCCCTCTGTACTGCCCCTACCACAGTTCCCACTCCGTCAGTACCACCCTCCCCCACAGTTCCCACTCCCTCAGTACCCACTCCCTCAGTACCGCCCTCCCCCACAGTTGCCGCTTCCTCAGTACCACCCCTCCCACAGTTCCCCCTCCCTCGGTACTGCCCCTCCCACATTTCCCACTCCCTCAGTGCTGCCTCACCCTGTGAATATCCAGGTGTAACTTCCTGTTCCCGGGTCCCGGATGCCACCATACTGAGCCGATGGTTGGATCCGAAGCTTGTGAAGGACATTACCCACATTAGGACGTAACCTGCTGTGCCACACCCTATTTATGTGTCTCAATGCCTCAAACATCCTTCAATGTGTTTTTGCAAGTGACGTAGCAAGTGAGTTCCTCTGCTTACTGTTCCTCTGCCTGTTTCCTTTTAAGACCCGGAATTTGGCGAATTGAAGCCCAGTTCTCGGACGCACCCATGTCCAAAGTTATGGCAGAATTTGAAGTGAAGGAATTTGGTGAGTGATCTGTGTCAGCTCTTAGCAGCTGACTTTTGAGTAGGGTGAAACATCGGGAGCTATTTTCTGTTTTCAGGATCTGTGCATATTGTTCATCCTCAAAGCCATGAGAAGTAAATTGGTTTATTATTGTCACATGTACCAAGGTACAGTGAAAAACTTTGTTTTACGAGCCATCCATACGGATCATTTCATCACACACATACAATGAACTAGTACAAGGGAAAACAATAACAATGCAGAATAAGTGTTACAGTTATAGACAAAGTGCAGTGGAGGCAGACAATGAGGTGCAAGGGACATGAGGTAGATTGTGAGGTCAAGGGTCCACTTTATCGTACAAGAGGTCCATTCAGTGGTCTTATAACAGCGGGATAGAAGCTGTCCTTGAGCCTGGTGGTACGTGCTTTCAGGCTTTTGTATCTTCTGCCCGATGGGAGGGGGGAGAAGAGAGAATGTCCGGGGTGGGTGGGGTTTGGCTGCTTTCCTGAGGCAGTGAGAAATGTAGACGGAGTCCAAGGAGGGGAGGCTGGTGTCTGTGATGTGCTGAGCTGTGCTTACAACTCTCTGCAGTTTCTTGCGGTCCTGGGCAGACCAGTTGCCATACCAAGCCATGTTGCATCCAGATAGGATGCTTTCTGTGGTACATCTATAAAAATTGGTGAGGATCAATGGGGCCATGCTATGTCTCTTTAGCCTCCTGAGAATGGTTTTGGGGGCGAACCACCTTGGATCTTGACTGTGTTTGGTGAAGGTACCTCACACAGCTTTGCTGTGTGAGGAGTTTCTTGACTTAAACCCAGCAACAATGAAGGGCAGCACAGTGGCACAGCGGGTAGAGCCACCGCCTCATAGCCCAGGGACCTGGGTTCGATCCCGACCTCCGGCACTGTCTGTGTGTGTGGAGTTTGCACGTTCTCCCTGTGACCGCATGGGTTTCCCCCGGGTGCTCCGGTTTCCTCCCACGTCCCAACGACGTGCGGGTCGGTGGGTTAATTGGCCGCTGTAAATTGTCCCCAGTGTGTGGGTGAGGGGTAGAATCTGGGGAGAGTTGGCAACACTGTCAGAGTCACTGAGAGATACAGCACAACTACAGGCCCTTCTGCCCATCGAGTCTGTGCCTACCCTCAACCACCCATTTGCACCAATCCCATTTTTTCTTCTCCCCACATTCCCACCAACTCCCCCCATATTCTACCCCTCACCCACACATTGGGGGCAATTTACAGCAGCCAATTAACCCCCCGACCCACATGTCGTTGGGACGTGGGAGGGAACCGGAGCACCCGGGGGAAACCCACCCGGTCACAGAGAGAACGTGCAAACTCCACGCACACACACACATGCACACACACGCACGCGCGCGCACGCACACGCGCACACACGCACACACACACAGAGTGCTGGAGGTCGGGATCGAACCTGGTTCTCTGGGGCTGTGAGGCAGCCGCTCTGTCCTGTCCTTTCCCTTTCCAAGCCTGACAAAGGTGATTCTAAACAATTTATCACAGTTGTTTGGCAATTTTCTCAAAGTTAACCAAGCTGAACAAAACAAATGACGATAAGAAGAATCCTTTGCAACACTGGCAAATATTTACACGGCCCAAAACTAAACAGACAGCAAGATAACTGACTAACTATTTTGCAGTGTTACATCAGTGTACGGAAGGTAAGATGGTAATCATGTAGAAATAAAGCATTGCGCTGAAGTAAAAGCAAAAAATAAATACTGGGAATAATGTCAGATGCAGTAGATTCCCTTCCCTCTCCCATCAGACCCCACCATCCGCAGCCCTCTGTCACCTCCACCTACCCCCTCCCAGGCTCTGTCGCTGCTCCCACTCCCCCCTCCTCCATCTGCCAATCACCCCCTCCTCACCTGGATCCACCTATCGCCCCACCCCTTCCCTCCACCTCTTTATACCGGCTCCCTCCCCTCTATCTGTCAGTCTGGATGAAGGGTCTTGACCTGAAATGTTGACTGTCCATCTCCCTCCACAGATGCTGCCTGACCCGCTGAGTTCCTCCAGCAGTTTGTTTCTTGTCAGCCTGACTTTGAGTAATTCCGGCATGTTCCAAAGATGTTGATGGTGTTTTGCTCTCTTTCAGTAATTCTCAGGTTTCACTTTTTACATTAATCACTGGTTTTCTGTAGTTTCAGGCACTATTATTGACTACGACACAAAAGGCAGCAGCACTGTCCGTCATATCCATGCCGGCATACAATAGACCGACCCCACCAGTCCCATTCCCCCCCACCCCCTTTTATCCCTGACGCCCTGTAACTTGTACTCCCACACGTGTCCAGCAACTCACTGTTTGCATCCTCTACGTACATTAAGGGGTAAGTTGCAGCAGCCAATTAGAGAGAGGCAAAGAGAGGCAGAGAGAGATGCATGCAGATACACACACAGCAATTCTCTGCAAATCTACTCATTGCTTTCATTATAATCATTCAACTCTTTTAAATCTAAGTTCTATGACTCTCTGTACACTGTTACTGTTTTCCCTTGTACTACCTCAGTGCACTGATGTAATGAAATGATCTGTCTGAATGGCATGCAGAACAAAGTTTTTCACTGAACCTCAGTACATGTGACAATAACAAACCGATTTACTTACATACACTCACGCATACACACTCACATGCTTGTACACACACACACACACACAGATGTATGTGCAGACACACATTCACACCCACACACACGGATGCGTGTGTATACACATGGAGGTGCACCCCAGCACGTAACTCACATACACGCACTGTCATTCTGTTGTGTGGCGTCAACTATCATTCACTTCTTTGGGGCAATTCTACAGTCTGGAAGAGCCCTTTTGGTTTCAAGTTCCAAACCTGTGTCACTAATCAGACATAATTATCCTCCTGAAATAAAAACAGAAAATGCTGGCCACACTCTGCAGGCCAGGCAGCACCAGAATCTGACAAGGAGTCTCAGACCTGACACATTAACTGCTTCCCTCTCCACAGGTGCTGCCTGACCAGCTGAGTGTTATTTCTTCCCCCTCCGTTTTTTTGATGTCGGGTTTCCAACATCTGCAGTTTCATTTCAATCTGCCCACCTTTCTGCCTCTCGTTATTAAACTCTGCGCAGATGTACAGAGTACCAGGTGGGTGTGGAGGTCCTCCAGGGAGCAAGACTTGTGCCACAGCAGTGCAAAGCTTTGCAGCAAGTGGTTTGGGAGAAGATTCTGTTCCATTGGAAACTCTTCCTGTTCCCCACCTTGGGAAGACCAGGAATGGCTTTCCCTGCGTAGCTGCTAAATTTCTTGCATTGCCAGGCATTGGTGGAAACAGAACATAGAACATGGAACAGTACAGCACAACGGGGGCCCTTTGGCCCACAATGTTGTGCTGACCTATGTAAACCTACTCCATAATCAACCTAACCCTTCCCTGCTACACAGTCCGTAACCCTCCATTTTTCTCACATCCATGTCCTTGGGATGGAGGCTGTTCAGTGAAGGTTCACTGGGAGGCCTTGGGATGAAAGTGCTGCCTTATGATTGATGTGTAATCATAGAACATACAGCACATGATGTTGTGTCAACCTATGTAAACCTACTGCATGATCAATCTAACCCTTCCTTCCAATGCAGCCCATAACCATTTTTCTTAGGTATTGGTTTATTATTGTCATTTGTACTAAGGTACAGTGAAAAACTTGTCTTACATACCGATCGTACAGGTCAACTCATTACACAGTGCAGTTACAGTGAGTTAGTACAGAGTGCATTGAGGTAGTACAGGTAAAAACAATAACAGTACAGAGTAAAGTGTCACAGCTACAGAGAAAGTGCAGTGCAATAACGTGCAAGGTCACAACAAGGTAGATCATGAGGTCACAGTCCATCTCATTGTATAAGGGAACCGTTCAATAGTCTTATCACAGTGGGGTAGAAGCTGTCAAGTCTGGTGGTACGTGCCCTCAGGCGCCTGTATCTTCTACCCAATAGAATAGGAGAGAAGAGAGAATGACCCGGGTGGGTGGGGTCTTTGATTATGCTGGCTGCTTCACTAAGACAGTGAGAGGTAAAGACAGAGTCCAAGGAGGGGAGGCTGGTGTCCGTGATGTGCTGGGCTGTGTCCACAACTCTCTGCAGTCTCTTGTGGTCCTGGGCAGAGCAGTTGCCGTACCAAGCTGTGATACATCTTAGATAGATGTGCCTATCTTTTAAATGTCCCTATTGTATCAGCCTCCACCACCACCCCCGGCACCCACCACTCTCTGTGTAAAGAACCTACCTCTGACATCTCCCCTGAACCTTCCTCCTCCGACCTTAAAATGACGTCCTCTGGTATTGGCCATTGCTGCCCTGGGGAAAAGGTGCTGGTGTCCGCTCTATCTATCCGTCTCATAATCTTATACACCTCTATCAAGTCGCCTCTCATCCTGCGTCACTCCAAAGAGAAAAGCCCTGGCTCGCTCAACCCTTCACTCAACGTTGCTCTTGTAGTTCTCCCCAGGTTCGATGTCAAGGTGCAGGCCAGTGAAATGTTCTACCTCGTGACGAGGAACACGTTCAACTTCACAATCTCCGCAAAGTAAGTGTGAAAAATAGGCTGAAAATGCTTGCACATTACTGAATAGAACATAGAACAGTACAGCACAGGAACAGGCCCCTCGGCCCACAATGTTGTACCAAGCTAATTAAACTATGCCTAACTGAACTAATCCCTTCTGCCTGCACATGGTCCATATCCCTCCTTTCTCTGCACATTCATGTGCCTGTCTAAGAGCCTCTTAAACACCTCTGTCATATCTGCCTCCACTACCACCCCTGGCAGTGCATTCCAGGCACCCACCCACTGCATGTGATTGCCTCAGGCACCAATCATAGGGAGAAACAGCATGGAAAACAGGCACTTGGGCCCACCAAGTCCATGCTGACCATCAAGCACCTGTTTATGCCGATCCCATTTTATTCTCCCCACCAACTCTCCCCAGCTTCTACCCCTCACCCCCACACACTGGGGGCAACTTGCAAGTTGCAAGCCAGTTAACCCGCCGACCCGCATGTCTTTGGGACGTGGGAGGAAACCGGAGCACCCGGGGGGGGGGGGGACCCACACAGTCACAGGGAGAACGTGCAAACTCCACACACACACACACACACACACACACACACACAGCGCCGAAGGTCAGGATTGAACCCGGCTCTCCGGTGCAGTGAAGCAGTGGCTCTACCCGCTGCACCACTGTGGTAAATACTCTGCACTCAGAGTATTTCCCACAGGCAGCAGTCACTGGTGGTCCTCTTGGGTTCCCCAGATTTTTTAGGAATGCCAGGAGAATAAAATAGCATTAGTGGGAATGGGTGGGTGATGGTTGGCATGGACTTGATGGGCTGAAGGCCCTGTTTCTGTGCTGTGTGACTATCTATAACAACAACAGCAACAGATTCCATTTACATAGCAGTAAACTTTCAGCTAGTGGAGAGCTACCTCACAAGGCCCAGCCCAGTCCCTGTTTGTGTCAACAGTTTGGCTGAGGGGAACCAAATGTTCCAAGTTTGTAGATGTTACAAAACTATTTTGGATCATAAGCATGGATGTCATGAAACAGTTTCAAGGGAATACGGACCAACTAAGTTCATCTTTAACGTACAAGAGGTCAGTTGAATAGTCTTATAACGGCGGGATAGAAGCTGTCCTTGAGCCTGCTGGTACGCGCTTTCAGGCTTTTGTATCTTCTGCCCGCTGGGAGGGTGGAGAAGAGAGAATGTCTGGGGTGGGAGGGGTCCTTGATTATGTTGGCTGTTTTCCTGAGGCAGCGGGAAGTGTAGATAGAGTCAATGGGGCGGGTGGGGGAAGGCTGGTTTTCATGATGGACTGAGCCGTGTCCGCAACTCTGCAATTCCTTGCGGTCTTGGGCAGTGCAGTTGCCACACCAAGCTGTGATGCACCCAGACAGGATGCTTTCTATGGTGTATCTGCAAACATTAATGAGAGGCATTGGGGACATGCCAACTTTCCTTAGCCTTCTGAGGAAATAGACGCACTGGTGAGCTTTCTTGGCCATAGCGTCTTGGTGGTTGGACCAGGACAGGCTATTGGTGACATTTACACCAAGGAACTTGAAGCTCTCGACCATCTCCACCTCAGCACCATTGATACAGACAGGGGCGTGTGCTCCACTCCACTTCCTACCGTGGTTCAAGGAGGCAGCTCAGTCCTGGCTTCTTAAGGGCAGTCAGGAATGAGTCGTAAACATCGCCCTTGTCATGTCACCTTAACGGAGGAGTGGTGTAGAAATCTGTGTTAACGTTTAATAAACTCAACCATCATCTTTCAAAGGCACACATACGGTGAACCAGTGTCTGGAGAGGCCCACGTAAGGTTTGGAATCATCCATGGTGCTGACAATAAGACAGACGTTTGGAGCCTGGGGCGGAAATTAACAGTGAGTACATCTTCAGGGCTTCTGATGTGGGACTTGGGCATCTGGGTGGAAGGGGTTAATTTTATTGTAACAGTGGGAGTTCAGGAACCCCTGTAGAACTCTGGCCCCCAAGTGCTTGGCTTGGGCACATTCCGTATCACATCTTGAAGTTCCTCCAGACTAGCGGTGGCACTTTTCAAAGAGATGGTGTAATGTTGGCATTGCATGGTGAGGTTGCAACGCAAGTATTGTTTTCATTGGTGGTTAAGAGAGGGTGTCTGAAGCATACAAGAGGGCAGGGATTCTAGGAGTTATGCCAGGTCTTTCAACACCCAGTTGACCAAGGGTCAGAATCAGGTTTTATTATCACTGATGTGAAATGTGTTGTTTTGTGGCAGCTGTACAGTGCAAGGCATAAAAGTTACTATAAGTTACAAAAATAAATAAGTGGTTGTTGTGAAACAGGTTCGAGGTCTCGGAGGCAAGGACTCTGAACACAGTCTTAGAGATAAATGATTTACTTACAAAAGAAACACAGGGAAAGGGTAACGGGAATAACAGACACGTACAGTTTATAGCAAGTGTGGGAAAATTGCAATGGGGTAAAATACACACACACATGCATGCACACACAACGAACTAGGTAAAGACAATCAAGGAAAAACAATACGATACCCGCTACCCCTTGAGTCAGTATGGGCACGGCTCTATACTACTAGGGATACTAACTAAATGCTCCCAAATCCCTTAAACAATGCACACCTCACCAATGATTTCTCCAGCGCCGTTTCACAGTGCTTGGCCTGGAGCGAAGCAGGGTGAATCTCTCAGAGACAAAGAGGCCGAGCCAAGCACACGTGACACTCTTTATAGTGCTGGAGGGCTGGGGGTCCAGCCCAGGTAATTTAAAAAAAGGCCAATGGCCCGGTGTGTGCTGATGGGTGGGGCGGGGCCAAACCTTGATTGGCAGTGGTGTTTTCTGACCAGGTAGGGCCAGTTTTATCATGTGACAGCCACGACCCTCCACAATACACCGGTGCAAAATAGGAATAACAAGGTAGTGTTCGTGGGTTCGTAGACCATTCAGAAATCTGACGGCAGAGGGAAAGAAGCTGTTCCTAAGACGTTGAGTGTGTGTCTTCAAGCTCCTGTACCTCCTCCCCGATGGTAGTAACGAGAAGAGGGCATATCCCGGGTGGTGAGGGTCCTTAATGATGGATGTCGTCGTCTTGAGGCACTGCTTCTTGAAGATGTCCTCGATGGTGGGGAGGGTGGTGCCCGTGATGGAGCTGGCCAGGTCTACAACCCTCTGCAGCCTTTTGCAATCCTGCACATTGGAGCCTCCATACCAGGCGGTGATGCAACCAGTCAGAACGCTCTCCACCATACATCTGTAGAAATTTGCTGGAGTCTTTGATGACCTACCGACTCTCCTCAAACTCCTAATGAAGTAGAGCATAGGTGGTGTTGAATTTAATTTTCGATGTCTGCCTTTCACCAGGAGGGGGCTTCTGAGATCTGGGAAATGGTCTATGTTTTACGGTGTCCCACTGTGAACAGAGGGCCAGTGTTGCAGAGCCAGTGGGTCTGTAGAGGACGTGTCTTGGAGATGTGTGTAAGGCCAATCCTTCCGCTGATTCAGTGAACGGATGGCTTGTAGCTTGTCCCCTGAGCCCGTGCACAAGAACATGAGAAAGTAGGAGCAGTTGGAGGCCACTTGGCCCCTCAATCCTGCCCCACCATTCAATGTGATCACGGCTAATCCACCTTAGGTTTCATCCCCTCTTCTGTACCACTTGCCCATTGATTCAGTCTCCACCCCCCTACATCTTTCAAAAACATATCCACCTCCAGTTTAAATGATCCAGCCTCCACTGGGGTGGAGAGTTCCTGAGTTCTGAGACGAAACCTCTATGACCTCTCTGTGGTAGGTCACAGTGGGACCACCATTCTCTGGTTAAGGACTCCTCTTAATCTTGTAACTTTGTTCCCGAGTTCAAGGCTCTCCCACCAGTGGAAACATCCCAATATCGACCCTGTCAAGCCCCCTCAGGATCTTGTGTGCCACAGTACCATCATCCCTCATTCTCCTGAACTCCAAGGAATACAGACACAAGCTGCCTAATCCTCTCTCAAAAGGACGGCTGTCTCATTCCAGGATTTATCCCGGTGAATCTCTGTTCGACTGCCTCCAAAGCGACTGTACCTACTGGCACTGAAATCTGTGATGCTACTGCAAGCAAGTTTTGTACCTGTACCTCACCGTGCTTGTGCCCGTGACAGTAAACTCGACTTGAGTCGAAAACTGTGCTCCAGGTGTAGCCTCACCAACACCCTGTACAATTGCAACGAAACATCCCTCGTCCTGAACTCCGAGCATTGTTTTTGAACTTGCAGCTCGACTACTGAGGATCAGGGGACTTGATTCTGGAGTCTGCTCACTGTCCGTTGAACAATCTGAAGATTATGTTACATTCACCAAAAGGCAACGGACAAATACTGTCAATGTTACCTCTGCAAAACCCTCCGACTGCGCTGACAGGTGTATCAATGTCAGTGTTCTCTCCCTGATCAACATTCCCAATGTCAAGGTCCCAGTTACACTGGGCAGGCCACGTCATTTGCATCAAAATATAAACTGCTGGAGGAACTCAGTGGGTCAGGCAGCATCTGTGAAGACAAAAGGGATCCCTTTCCCTGCACAGACGCTGCCTGACCCGCTGAGTTCCTCCAGCAGTTTATTTTTTGCTCCAGATTCCAGCATCTTGTGTCCCACATCAGTTCCATGCCTGACACCGGACTTCTGAAACAGATGCTCTATTCAGAGCTCTGTCCTGGGAAGGGATCACCAGGAGGACAGAGGAAAAGGTTCGAGGGTGAGCTCGAAGCTCCCTTGAAGAAATGCAACATCCCTTACTCTGGGATTAGAACATAGTACAGCACAGGAACAGGCCCTTCGGCCCACAGTGTCTGTGCTGAACCTGATGCCAAATTAAACTAAATCTCTTCTGTTTGCATATGATCCCTATCTCTCCATTCCCTGCATATTTATGTGTCTATCTAACAGCCTCTTAAACGCCACTATCATATCTGCTTCCACCACCACCCCTGGCAGCCCGTTCCAGGCACCCACCAGTGTGTAAAAAAAAATTTGCTTTGCACATCTCTTTTAAGCTTTCCCCCTCTCACCTTAAAGCTCTATCCTCCAGTATTTGACATTTCCACCCTGGGAAAAAGACTGACTGTCTACCCTACCTATGCCTCTCAATTTTACAAACTTCTATCAGGTCTCCCCTCCGCCTCTGCCGCTCCAGAGAAAATAACCCAAGTTTGTCCAACCTCTCCTTGTAGCTCATGCCCTCTAATCCAGGCAACAACCTGGGAAGCCACTTCTGCACCCTCTCCAAAGCCTCCGCATCCTTCCTGTAATGGGGTGACCAGAATTGAATGCGATATTCCAAGTGCGGCTGCAACCTCATCATGACTTCCTGACTCTTGTACTCAGTGCCCCGACCAATGAAGGCAAGCATGCCACATGCCTTCTTTATCGCCCTATCTACTTGTGTGGTCACTTTCAGGGAGCTGTGGACTTGGACCCCAAGAAATCTCTGTACGTCAGTGCTATTAACAGTCCTGACATTAAACTGTACACTTTCCCCATACATTTGGCCTTCCAAAGTGCAATACCTCACACTTGGCAGATTAAACTCCATCCGCCACTTCTCTGCCCATATCTGCAACTGCTCCACATTCCCACTGTATTCCTGGATGATCTTCTTTACTGTCCGTAGCTCCACCCATCCCTGGCCCACCGCTGCCCGGAGTGGAGAAGGGCCACCTGGGACGTCATTGAGAACCTCGGAGCAGTGCATTGGGAGCACACAGAAGCCCCACGTGTTTGGCGGGAGGAGCGCGCCAATCACAAACTACCCAGCCATCCCACCAGCCACATCCCACCCTGTCTGTGGGGGGAGTCTTCAGTTCCCACATCAGCCTCAGAACCGAGATGGATGCAAGTCAACCTCGATCCTGAGGGATGTGGAATATTTGGACAATCTGATCTGGGATCGCAAATTGTTCCACCCACTGGTTTTCAGTGATGATCTGTAACGGTCTTGAGTTGAGCAATAATTCATTGCTTAAAATGTTTGGTTGAGATTCTGTCTTATGTTCAGTTACAATCCCGTGGACGGGATGCCCGTACGGTCTAAGGCGCCCCGTTCAGGTCACAGTCTCCACTGGAGGCGTGGGTTTGAATCCCAATCCTGACAGTTAAGCATTTGGGCAGGCACCGTAGTGTAGTGGTTAGCATAACGCTATTACAGCTCCGGTGACCCGGGTTCAATTCCCACCGCTGTCTGTGAGGAGTTTGTACGTTCTCCCCGTGTCTGTGTGGGTTTCCTCCGGGTGCTCCGGTTTCCTCCCACGTTCCAAAGACGCACGGGTTAGGAAATTGTGGGCGTGCTATACTGGCGCCGGAAGCGTGGCGACACTTGCAGGCTGCCCCCTGAACACTCTACACAAAAGATGCATTTCACTGTGTGTTTCGATGTACATGTGACTGATAAGGAGATCTTATCTTAAAATCTTCATACCATTGGCTCCTCCTCCCCACCTCTCTCCATTCCACGCTCCACCTTCCCCTCCTGTCAGACCCCACCGTCCGCAGCCCTCTGTCACCTCCACCGATCACCTCCCAGTCTGTTCCCACTCTCCCCTCCTCCATCTGCCCATCACCCCTCCTCACCTGGATCCACCTGCCTGCTCTTGGTCCACCCCTTCCCCTCACTGGCTACCTCCCCCCATCTTCCAGTCCAGGTGAAGGGTCTCGACCCAAGACGTCGACTGTCCACTTCCCTCCACAGACGCTGCCTGACCCGCTGAGTTCCTCCAGCAACGTGTTGAAGCCCCTACACCAAATGTTCGAACCTGTGGTTCCTCTTGTACAGAGCAGAATTACCATTGCGCCAACACATCAGCAGGGTACAACTGACCGGTCTCCCATTCATTGCTCAAACAAGTCGAGCCGCTGCCTCACAGGCCCAGAGACCCAGATTCGATCCTGACCTCCGGCGCTGTCTTTGTGTGCGTGCGTGCGTGTGTGTGGAACCTGCACGTTCTCCCTGTGACTGCGTGGGTTTCTTTCCGGGTGCTCCGGTTTCCTCCCACATCCCAAGAGATGTGCAGTGTCAGTGGGTTGATTGGCCGCTGTAAATTGTCCCCCAGCGTGTGGGTGAGGGGTAGAATCTGGGGGGAGCTGGCGGGAATGTGGGGAGAGTGAAATAGGGTCGGTGTAAATGGGTGGTTGCTGGTCAGCACAGACTCAGTGGGCGGAAGGGCCTGTTTGCCTGCTTTATCTCTCTCTAACTTTGTCTTATCCCCATTTTCAGGTGACGGCAGGGGTAGCCAGTTCGTACCTAGACACGGATGATATATTGAGACATTCTGGCTTGTTATCTAGGGAAGATCTAGTGGGGATGAACCTGTACATGGCAGTGACGGTGGTGGAAATTGGCAGTAAGTAGGTGTTGTGAAACACGTTCGAGGTCTCAGAAGGTGACGACTCTGGACACAGTCTTAGAGATAAATGATTTATTTACAAAAGACAAACGCGGCGAAAGAGTAACGGGAATAACACACACACACACAGTTTATAGCAAGTGTGGGAAAATCGCATGGGTAAAATACACACACACACACACACACACACACACACACACACACACACACACACACACACACACACACACACACACAAAACTAGGTACAGACAATCAAGGAAAAACAATACGGTACCCACCACACCTTGACTCAGTGCAGGCACTGCTCTATGCTACTGGGGATACTAACTAAAATGGTCCCAACCCCATTAACAGTGCACACCTTACCAACGATTTCTCCTGGGATGAAGCAGGGTGAATCCCTCGGGGCAGGCAAAAGAGAGTGAGCTGAGCACATGTGGCACTCTTCATAGTGCTGGAGGGTTGGGAGGGGTCCAGCCCAGGTAATTTAAAAGGGCTAATGGCCTGGTGCCAGCAAGGACTAATCGATTATAAAGGCCAATGGTCAGGTGTGTGCTGATGGGTGGGGTGGGGTGGGGTGGGGTGGGGTGGGGCGGGGCCAAACCTTGATTGTGTGTCTTCCGACCAGGTAGGTGCAGTGCTGTCACGTGACAGCCACGACCCTCCACAATACAGTAGGCTGATGAGTAGGGTCAGCTGATGTTACCAAGTCATTCACAGTGGAAATAGTTTCCGATCTGTGGACCCTGAAGTCCACCCAAATCTTCCTGGGCTCTCCCTGTGCTGCTGGAAATCAGCTGAAGTGCTTACGCAAAACGACGGAAACGAGAGTCAGAGGAGATGTGGCGCAGTGAGTAGAGCCACTGCCTCACAGCTCCAGAGACCGACCTTTGGCTCTGTGTGTGTGTGTGTGTGTGTGTGTGTGTGTGTGTGTGTGTGTGTGTGTGGAGTTTGCACATTCTCCCTGTGACCCTGTGGGTTTCCCCTGGGTGCTCTGGTTCCCTCCCACATCTCAAAGACAGTGCGGGTCAGTGGGTGAATTGGCCACTGTAAACTGGCCCTGGTGGATGGGAATATGGGGAGAATAAAATGGGGTAGGGTAGGATTGGTGTAAATGGCAGGTTGATGGATGGCATGGACTCAATGGGCCGAAGGGTCTGTTTCCGCACTGTGTGACTCTGAGATTCATGTGCTCATAGAGTTGCAGAGAAAATGGCAGGAGAGATGGATAGGACAAGGGAAATATCTGAGGAAGGGTGAGACCAGGTAAAATTGGTTGGTGGGACAGTTATAGAGTCATACAGCACAGAAACAGGCCCTTCGGCCCAACTCATCCATGCTGACCAAGGATGCCTACCTACGCTAATCCAATTTGCCTGCGTTTGGTCCATGTTCCTCCAAACCTTTCCGATCCATATCCCTGTCCAAATGTCTTTAAAACATTATTGTACCTGCCACTACCACTTCCTCTGGCAGCTCATTCCATATACTCACCACCATCTGTGTGAAGTTGCCCCTCATATCCCCTTTAAATCTTCCTCCCTCTCACCAGGGCAGGCACAGTAGTGTAGCGGTTAGCGCAATGCAATTACAGTGCCAGCGACCCGGGTTCAATTTCGGCTGCTGTCTGTAAGGATTCTGTATGTTCTCCCCGTGTGTCTGTGTGGGTTTCCTCTGGGTGCTCCAGAGACATCCAAAGATGTATGGGTTAGGAAATTGTGGGCATGCTATGTTGGCAGCGGGAGCATGGCGACACTTGTGGGCTGCCCCCAGAACACGCTACGTATTGGTCAAATTCAAGAGATTGTTAGATAAGCATATGGAGGAATTTAAAATAGAGGGATATGTGGGGGGAAGGGGTTAGATAGTCTTAGGCAAGGTTTAAAGGTTGGCACAACATTGTGGGCTGAAGGGCCTGTATTGTGCTGTACTGTTCTATGGTTCTATGAAGATACCTTATCTTATTTTAAACCTATGCCCTCTAGTTTTAGAACTCCCCTACCCTGGGAATAAAACTGTGACCATCGACCCTGACTATGCCCCTCATGATTTTATTGGGTCACTCCTCAGTCTCCAGGGTAAACAATCCCAGCCTATCGAATCTCTCCTTATAAACAAGCCCTCCAGTCCAGGCAACATCCTGGTGAATCGTTTCCGTGCTCTCTCTAGCCCAATGACATCCTTTCTGTAGCGCGGAGACCAGAACTGCACACAATACTCCAAGTGCACTGTAAGCAACGACTTGTACAGCTGTACCATGATGTCCCAGCTTTTGTACTCAATGCCTCGTCTACACCTTCTTCCAACTATGTACTAGTACCGCTTGGGCTCTCTCTCCACCAACACTCCACAGGGCACTGTCATCCACTGTGTATGTTCTGGCCTGGTTTAACTTCCCAAGCCGTGTCACTTCACACTTGTCTGAGTTAAACTCCATCTACCATCCCTGTGCCCACTTCCCCAGTTGATCCTAGACCCTGTTGTACCCTTTGAAAACCTACTTCGCTATCCACCATACCTCCAAGTTGGTGTCATCTGCAAACTTACTGATCGTACCACCTACAAATGGGAGGAATTTCTTCAGCCAGAGGGTGGTGAATCTGTGGAATCCATTGCCACAGAGGGCCGTGGGTGTATTTAAGGTAGAGATTGATGGGTTCTTGATTGGTGAGGGGGTTAAAGATTAGGGGGAGAATGGGGTTGAGAATAAAAAAAAGCCATGATTGAATGGCGGAACAGACTCGATGGGCCGAATGGCCTAATTCTGCTCCTATATCTTTGGGTCAGATCATTAATACCTATGACGACCCAACACCGATCCCTGCCACACACCACTGGTCACAGGCCTCCAATCTGAAAAGCAACCCTCCACTCCCACCCTCTGCCTCCTACCACCAAGCCATTATCATCTCGATGTCGGATGTGGCCCAGCCAGTGGGCAGCCCTCTCGCCGCTTCGTCACCAGGTCGCGGGTTCGCGTCCCACCCCAGAGGTAAATCCAGCCTTCTGTCAGGTGAGATGTTTTACCACTGCCTGGTCGCTCGGCGAAGCCAGCAGATCCCACGGCCTTGTCGTGGAGAAGGGGAGTTCACTCCGGGAGGCATCGAGCGATGCAGGAGTGACCGGACACTGGGTCCAGTCACTCCGGGAGGCATCGAGCGATGCAGGAGTGACCGGACACTGGGTCCAGTCACTCCGGGAGGCATCGAGCGATGCAGGAGTGACCGGACATTGGGTCCAGTCACTCCGGGAGACATCGAGCCATCCAGTAGTGACCGGACACTGGGTCCAGTCACTCCGGGAGACATCGAGCGATGCAGGAGTGACCAGACACTGGGTCCAGTCACTCCGGGAGACATCGAGCGATGCAGGAGTGACCGGACACTGGGTCCAGTCACATCCTTCACACTTCATTATTTTACGCTGGTGGGGAGAGAGATGCTGAATGCCTCGGGCAACTTCTTCTCCAAACAGAGCACATCGCACGATCATGTACGGTATCCTCCAACTCCCCCCTAACTGGCTGCAGTCCTGACACAGTATTACACACATCCAACCAAATTAACACTTGTGCATCTTGTGGATGCAGTGATATGTGTTTACGGTGACACATGGTTGTATTGCTAGCAGGTATAATAACGTGTTTGCAGCAATGCATGTTTGCAGTGACGCTGTTGCAGTGATGTGCAATTTCATTGATACACTATCATCATGATATGTGGCCATAATGGTAGCAGACATAATGGCATGTTATAATATGTGGTTATAATGAGATGCAGTTTTAATGATATGTATTGATAATGACGTGTAATTATAACGTTATGCGATTACAATGATATGCGGTGGTGTAGCTGCCTCTGCCGTGGCCCCCTGTAACCGGTGGACTCTCTCCCTTTGTTCAGGTGACGTGACGGAATCGACGGAACTGACCAGCATCCGGTTTGTGTCCTCGCCGTATGTGGTTGACCTGTCTAAAACAGCCCGCCACTTCGTACCCAAGGCCCGCTTCCAAGTCGTGGTAGGTGACTGTGGGGGGGGGGGGTCTTGAACCCAACGGGTTTTGTGGGGGGGGTGTGCGGTGGGAGGGTTGCGGGAGGTGGGTGGAGCAGAGAGAGCTGGGGCTGGCGCTGACCCCTTGTTCCACCAAGGTTTTGCTCTCACTGGGGTCAACACTGGGCGGGAAAGAAAACCAGAATCTTTCGTGATCCTGTGGAATATACAATAAGGCTAGTTAGGTTAATCACAGCTGTTGCTGAGTTCTTCAAAGCATATATGGTTGTGGATTTCCCTGTTCACCAGTTGGTTAAGATTCTTGCAACAAACTAAAGTGGCTCAGAAGCGCAGAAAGATGAGGGGAGATTTGATAGAGGTTTACAAAATTATGAGGGGTATAGACAGAGTAAATGTGAGTAGGCTCTTCCCACCTAGATTAGGAGAGATAAGTACGAGAGGACATGGCTTTAGGATGAAAGGGGAAAGGTTCAGAGGGAACTTCTTCACTCAGAATGGTGGGAGTGTGGAACGAGCTGCCATCTGATGTGGTAAATGCGGGCTCATTTAAGAATAAATTGGATAGATACATGGATGAGAGAGGTCTGGAGGGTTATGGACTGGGTGCAGGTCAATTGGACTAGCGGAATAAAGTTTCAGCACAGACTAGAAGGGCTGAATGGCCTGTTTTCTGTGCTGTAGTGTTCTATGGTTCTACACAAGAGATTCTGCAGATGCTGCAACCTGGAGCAGTGTCTCAGGCCTGTTTCTGATCTGTGCATAGCTCCATCGTTCAGGGCCGAATTAACGGGACTTAAAGGTGATATTAGAAAGATTTCTGATTCAGCATTAAAATGTTCTCAGAATGAATTAAAAAAAACAATACTGCAAATCTGAAGTAAAACCAGAAAATGCTGGAAACACTCAGCAGGTCAGGCAGTCTCTGTGGAGAAAGAAACAGAGTCAATGTAAACTAAAATTTTAAAAAATTCTGCAGATGCTGCCAATCTGAAATCAAAGGCTAGGAATGCTCAGCAGGTCAAGCAGGATCCGTGGAAAGAGAAACGCAATTAAGGTTTCAGTCAGAAGTACTTTGTCAGATGAAATATTAACTCTGTTTCTCTCTCCATGGAAGCTGCCTGACCTGTTGAGTGTTTCCAGCATCTTCTGTTTTTATTTCAGATTTGCAGCATCTGCAGTATTCAATAGGAAATTGAAGACTGGTTGTCTCTTCCTAAGTGTCAAGTTATTCTGCTTGTTGACTTTCTTAACTGTTTCTTATATAAAGTTGGAAGTGAAATCAAATAGTTTGCCCATTAGTTTAAGAATAATTTCTTGTTCTTGGGTGCATTCCTTTATAATAAGCAGTTTTCTTTTAAGCCAGCATTTTAGTACTTAAAAGTAAAGTCATAGTCATGGATTCTTTGAGTTATACAGCACAGAAATAGGCCCTTTGGCCCATCTCATCATGGTCACCAAGATGCCTATCTGCGCGTATTCCATTTGCCTGTGTTTGACCCATGTCCTTTTAAACCTTTCCTATCCATGTACCTGTCCAAATATCTTTTAAACGCTGTAATTGTACCCACCTCAACCACTTCCTATGGCAGCTCGTTCCATACACCCACCACCCTCTGTGTGAAGAAGTTGCCCCTCAGGTTCCCTTTAAATCTTTCCCCTCTCACCTTAAACCTGTGCCCTCTAGTTTTAGACTTCATTAGCCTGGTAAAACGACTGTGACCATTCACCTTATCTACGGCTCTCATGATGTTATAAACCTCCATAAGGTCACCCCTCAGCCTCCTTCACTCCAGGGAAAACAGTCCCAGCCTGTCCAATCTCTCGATAACTCAAGCCCTCCAGTCCTGGCAACATCCTTCCTGTACCCTCTCCAGCTCAGTCGCATCCTTCCTATAGCTGGGTGACCAGGACTGCACACAACACTCCAAGTGCGGTCTCACCAGTGTCCTATACAGCTGCAACATGATGTCCTGACTCTTGTACTCAAGGCCACAACGGATGTCACAGGGCAAGGAGTGACATCAATGAGAGGGGGTCAGCATTCAGTGAGGGGGAGATGCACGTAAGAAAAAATGTGTTCACTTCCTTCCATCCCGTCCATCTTACCGTGCGTTGCCTCAGGAAGATAAGATAAGATAAGAGATCTTTATTCGTCACACGTACATCGAAACACAGTCAAATGCATCTTTTGGGTAGAGTGTTCTGGGGGCAGTCCGCAAGTGTCGCCACGCTTCCGGCGCCAACATAGCATGCCCACAACTTCCTAACCCGTACGTCTTTGGAATGTGGGAGGAAACCGGAGCACCCGGAGGAAAACCCACGCAGACACGGGGAGAACTTTCAAACTCCTTACAGACAGCGGCTGGAATTGAACCCAGGTCGCTGGCGCTGTAATAGCGTCACGCTAACTGCTACACTACCGTGCCTGCTAACCGTACCGTGCTAACGGTATCGTCAAGGATACCTGCCGCCCTGGCCATTCTCTTTTCTCTCTTCCACCTTCTGGGAGAAGATACAGGAGCCCCAAAGCCCAGACACCCAGACTCAAGAACGGCTTCTTCCTCACTGCCGTTAAGACTCCTGAACCAACCAGTGGGGCTGCCACATTCTCCGACTCTTAACTCTCCCTCTTCTGTTATTGTCACTTTAACATCTCTTTCTGCACTACTTCAGACTGCACGATAGTCTTTGCCCCGTTCTGTTGTTTTGTGCACGTCGCTGTATTTATTGCCGTATTTATTATTCCCATGTTTACACTGTGAGCTTCACGAGAGCAAGGAATTTCATTGCACCCTGGTTTATGTGACAATAAACTAACCTGAATCCGAATCCGACAGGTGACTGTGATGTATCCTGATGGGACGCCGGCTGCTAACGTACCCGTGAAGGTTGAGGAAGGTCCCGCTGTGAATACTGATCGACAGGGGCTTGCGGTCATTGAACACGAAGCCCCAGCCAACGCGAGCATCCTTAACATGAAGGTAACACCTCTGGACTGGGCCATCGTAAGGTGGACGGAATGAACTGTCTGTCTGGTGTGGGGATGCTTCAGAAATAGCAGAATAGGGCTTTTGGAGACAGAGTCACAGAATCGTACAGCACGGAAACAGGTCATTCAACAACACATCCATGCCGACCCGTGGGAACCTATCTTCCAGCAAATCTTATCCCAAATCTTTGAAGATTATCAGCTCAACACTAAATAGAACACACTACACAGAAATGACCACACAGCCGGCTTCGTCATAGACTTGTATGGCACAGAAACAGGCCCTTCGGCCCAACTGGTCCATGCCGACCAAGATTCCCATTTGCCCGCCTTTGTACCTCTGAACCTTTCCGATCCACATCCCTGTCCAAGCACCTTTTAAATGTTGTTAATGCACCTGCCTCGACCACTTCCTCTGACAGCTCATTCCATATATGGACCACACTCTGGGTGACACAGTTGCCCCTTCGGGTTCCTATTAAATCTCTCCCCTCTCACCTTAAACCTGTGCCCTCTGGTCCTTGATTCCCCATCCCTGGGAATAAGACTGTGTTCATTCACCCTATCTATGCCCCTCTATATACAGTACCTCTATAAGGTCACCTTCATTCTTCTATGCTCCAATGAAAAAGTCCCAACCTGCTCAACCTCTCTCCATAATGCAGTCCCTCGATAAGATAAGTAAGATAAGAAGTAAGATAAGATTTCTTTATCAGTCACATGTACATCGAAACACACAGGAAATGCATCTTTTGCATAGAATGTTCTGGAGGCAGCCCGCAAGTGTCACCACGCTTCCGGCACCAACATAGCATGCCCACAACTTCCTAACCCCGCACGTCTTTGGACGTCTCTGGAGCACCCGGAGGAAACCCATGCAGACACGGGGAGAACATACAAACTCCTGACAGACAGCGGCCGGAACTGAACCAAAGTCGCTGGCGCTGTAAAGTGTTACGCCTGGCAACATGGATAGGAAAAGTGTAGAGCGAACAGGAAAGTTTTAGAGGGATTTGGGCCAAAAGTGGGTGGGTGGGACTAGCTTAGATGGGAATCTTGGCCAGCATGGACCAGTTGGGCTGAAGGGCCCACTTCTGTGCTGTATGACTCTATAACACCCTCGTAAACCTCGGCACTCTTTCCAGCTTAATGGCATCTTCCCTATAGCAGGGTGACCAAAGCTGAACACAACACTCCAAAAGCAGCCTCACCAACGTCTTGTACAACTGCAATGTAAACTAGAGTTGATCCATACTGATCCAGGCAAGACTCCTCCCACTCCAATTCAGCCCAACTTATGTCTGTGCTATTCCCCTCTCCTTGTACGTCTTAAATGTACATTTCTGGCTGCCTCAGTAACTCAGCTGGATCCATGGTTTTGCCACTCTCCTAAATTCTCGGTTGGGACCATTAGTGGAGACTTGCTGTCAGTATGGTAACTTGATTTATTATTGTCACATGTACTTGAGGTACGGTGAAAAACTTTGTTTTACATGCCATCCATACAGATCATTGCAAAAGTGCAAGGGAAAACAAAACAGAATGCAGAATATAGTTTTACAGTTACAGAGAAAGTGCAGTGCAGGCAGATAATAAGGTGCAAGGTATTGGTTTATTATTGTCACTTGTACCAAGGTAGAGTGAAGAACTTGTCTTGCATACCGTTCGTACAGGTCAATTCATTATACAGTGCAGTTACATTGGGTTAGTACAGAGTGCATTGGGGTCGTACAGGTAAAAACAATAACAGTACAGAGGGAAATGTCACAGCTACAGAGAAAGTGCAGTGCAATAACGTGCAAGGTCACAATAAGGTAGATCATGAGGTCAGAGTCCATCTCATTGTATAAGGGAACTGTTCAATAGTCTTCTCACAGTGGAGTAGAAGCTATCCTTAAGTCTGATGTTACATGCCCTCAGGCTCCTGTATCTTCTACCCGATGGAAGAGGAGAGAAGAAAGAATGTCCCGGGTGGGTGGGGTTTTTGATTATGTTGGCTGCTTCACCAAGACAACGAGAGGTAAAGACAGAGTCTAAGGAGGGGAGGCTGGTGTCCATAATGCGGTGGGCTGTGTCCACAACTCTCTGCAGTTTCTTGCGGACCTGGGCAGAATAGTTGCCGTACCAAGCCGTGATACATCCAGATAGGATTCTTTCTTAAAGACCATAAGACCATTGAATGGTTCCCCAGTAATATGGACTCTTGACCTCACAATCTACCTTGTTATGACCTTGCACCTTATCGTCTGCCTGCAATGCACTTTCTCTGTAACACTTTATTCAGCATTCTGTTATTGTTTTCCCTTGTACTACCTCAATGCACTGTTGTAATGAATTGATCTGTATGGATGGCCTGCAAAACAAAGTTCTTCACTGTACCTCAGTACATGTGACAATAATAAACCAATTTACCAATTTCATGCCTGTCATGTACTGTGCTGCAGCTGCCAATAGCTAATTTTCATGGCATTTATACCCTGGGCGTGTGTGCCTCTGACCACAATAAACTTGAACTAGATGGAACTGGGAAAGGCACAAAAACAAGCAGAAAGGCTCCACCACCGACGATGCTGAACTTCTGCTGTAAGCGGAGTTTGTTTACGTCACCGTGTGGAGATTATACTCAGGAGGTCAAATCCATCTCTATCATCATTCTCAAGGGGCACAGGTATAGAGCTCAGTAACCAACCCATCTAAAAAAGACGTGTCCAGCTAGGAATCACCTCTCCCTGGCATCAGACGCTTCTAATGACTGTGGATGTACTTTGTTCAGGTGACAGCTGGAGAGGGGTCCCTTGGGAAAGAATTCCAAGAGGGAAGGGTGACGGCTCAGATCTATCAGTCTGCCAGCAAGAGTTATCTCCACATCGGCGCTCCCTTCACCGTTCTGAAGGCAGGACAGACCCTGGACATCGAGTTGCAAGCAGTCACGGAACAAGATGGTGCGAGGATCGATTACTATTATTACATTGTACGTAAACTCGCTGCGATGATCAAGTGAAAGCAGAGCGTTGCAGATGGCGGACATTAGAGGTAAAAATGGAATGTTTTAGACATACTCAGCAGGTCCAGCAGCCTCTGAAGAAGAGAAAAACGGGTCATGGAAAGTTTTTGGTACTTGAAAACAGAGTCACAGCCATAGACTGCAAACCAATCTGAAAATGTTTACAGACAAACAGATGGTCATGCAGGCTCCACCCGAGATGACTGCCTGGTCATCTTCAGGGGGTATGTTTGTGCTCGGGTATCCTTGGAAAAAGAGCTTGCGTTGCCCACGGACACCACGGAGGTGTTCCAGGACCGGTGGGTACTGTAGGGGATGAACTGCATCCTGGATGAGGACAGGAATATTTTTAATTTAATTGGTGATTAGTTATTGTAGTTTATCGTGTTATAGAACATTACAGCACAGTACAGGCCCTTTGGCCCACAATGTTGTGCCGACATTTTATCCTGCTCTAAGATCTACCTAACCCTTCCCTCCTACATAGCACCCCATTTCTCTCTCATTCATATGTCTATCTTAAATGTCCCTAATGTATCTGCCCCTACAACCTCTGCCGGCAGTGCGTTCCATGCACCCACCACTCTCTGTGTAAAAAAAAAACTTGCCCCTGACATCCCCCTTATACCTTCCTCCAATCACCTTAAAATGATGTCCCTTCATGTTAGCCATTGTCGCCCTGGGACAATGTTGTAGTACTTGAAATAAACTTGGTCACACCAACATATAAGTGAGTGTAAAGGAAGCTAAAACATCAAGAAAAAACAACAGTCTGAACCCTAATCCAACAAATCCTATCGTGTGGCATCCAGAACCACAGGTATTGCTCTAGCTGTGGCCCAACCAACGTTACAGCCAGCTGAGCTAACAGCAGAACTAGCAACCCCCTGAGTGCAAAAGCCAAATGATCATCTCCCCCTCTTGTGCCTGCTCTCCTTCCTAGGTCACAAGCAAAGGCAAGGTGCTCACCGCCAGTAGGATTGGCAAGGCCGACCCCACGAGGCTCCAGCTTCAAGTGGGCATGGACATGGTCCCGACGTTCCGCCTCATAGCCTACTACTACGTCAACTCGGGAGAGAAGACGGAAATTGTGGCCAACTCCGTGTGGATCGACGTGGAGGACAAGTGCCAAGGGCGGGTGAGAAACCGACGGAGCAAAATACCGCAGCTGTTGAAAATGAAATAAAACACTGTAATTGCTGTAGTTCTGTTATTCGGAAGAAAGCACATCGGATGTGAAACTTTAATTCTCTGTGGATGAATGCTAACTAATCTTCATCAGTTTTTGTCTTTGAAAACTTTATTGCATATAAATCTTAAAAGACTGTTTGATTTTCTCCAGAAGATTCACCTTGTCAAATATTGGAGACTTAAGGACCTTGGAAGAGGCCCTTCAGCCCACTGAGTCCATGCTGACCATCAAACACCCATTAACCCCAAACCTATTTTAATCTCTCCACATACCCATGAACTCCCCCTTATCACACACTAGGGCCAATTTACAATTAACCCACCAACCCGCACATAGTTGGGAAGTGGGAGGGCCTGGGGGAAACCCACAGGGAGAACGTGCAAACTCCACGCACACAGATGGCGCTGGAGGTCGGGATCGAACCCGGGTCTCTGGCACTGCGAGGCAGCGGCTCTACCCGCTGCGCCATGGTGTTGCCCCAATTATTCACCACTTATTTCAATGTTGTTATAGTTTAAGATGATCTTGTATGCTTTGTAGTTGGGAAAATCAAAACAAAATTGAACTGTTCAGGAGGTGGAGCTATGGGTTGGAAAACTGATGCATTAATTCCTTTGGGATTCATTAAGAGGAAGAATTTAAATTACCACCCTATACTAGTAGCTCCTTGCTTAGACCTAACACTACAAAGAATTGCATGGTGTTTATAGTGTAGAAATAGATCACTTGGCCTTGCTGGTCTGTGCCAGTATTTACGTTCAAATCCATTCACTTCCCATCAGTGAAAATAAAATAAAACCTCAAATATTGATAATCTGAAATAAAACCAGATAATGCTGGGAACACTCAGCAGGTCAGGCAGCATCTATGGAGAGAGAAGCAGTTGAAGTTGTCTTTGAACTGAAACATTGACTGCTTCTCTCTCCACAGTCGCTGCCTGACCTGCTGAGTGTTTCCATCTATGACGTGAGACACTAACTCTGCTTCTCTCTCCACAGTCGCTGCCTGACCCGCTGAGTGTTCCCAGCATTATCTGGTTTTATTTCCTCCACTTTACTCTGATACATTTCTCCTTCGTTTGACTAACTTCCCCTTCATTTCAACCACTCCTTTTGAGAACAATTTCCACGTCTTGTTCACTAATCAGCAAAGCAAATTGTCGGATAATCGATTCGCCAATGGCATTGTGATCCTCTGACCCTCTGGTAATGAATGTTCTGTCAATTTACATTCACAGGTCAAAATAAAGGAGCCAGATGAAGTGTATAAACCGGGGAGTCAGTTCGACCTGCACTTCTCCACCAATGATGCGGCAAATGTCTCCTTTGTTGCTGTTGATTCAGCAATGTACATCCTCAACAACAAGAACAAGCTGACGCCCAGGAAGGTAATGTGCTACCTTACTGGTAGGACGGTTGTCTGTCACCTCAACATTCCCTGCTTAGAGTTGCTAACGAAAACCCTCCCTGCTCTTTTGGAAAGTGTTTTTAATTTGATGCCGTGCAAAACAGAGAAAGATTTTTCCAAAGAAAAGTAAGTTTTTATTCATTGCTTTAACTGGGCAACGTTATGTTGCAATATTTAAGATATCTTTATTAGTCACATGTACATTGAAACACACAGTGAAATGCATCTTTTGCGTAGAGTGTTCTGGGGGCAGCCCGCAAGTGTCGCCACACTTCCGGCGCCGACATAGCATGCCCACAACTTCCTAACCTGTATGTCTTTGGAATGTGGGAGGAAACTGGAGCACCCGGAGGAAACCCACGCAGACATGGGGAGAACGTACAAACTCCTTACAGACAGTGGCGGGAATTGAACCCAGGTCGCTGGTGCTGTAATAATGTTATGCTAAATGCTACACTACTGTGCCTGCCCCCATAATATTTGACCTCAAAGCCCTTGTAAAGACCGTATTTCTAAGCATAAAAGTCAAAACAAAAACTTCAGGAAATCTGAAGTAAAAACAGAAAATGCTGGAAATACTCAGCAGGTCAGGCAGCATCTGTGGAGAAAGAAACAGAACATAGAACAGCACAGGAACAGGCCCTTTGGCCCACCATGTTGTGCCAAACTAATTAAACTAGTAATTAAACACTTAACTAAACTGATCCCTTCTGCTGACACAATATCCACATCCCTCCACTCTCTGCACATTCATGTGCCTGTCTAAGAGCCTCTTAAATGCCTCTATTATATCTGCCTCCACCTCCACCCCTGGCAGTGCATCCCAGGCACCCACGACTGTCTGTGTAAAAAAAAAGCTTGTCCCGCATATCTCCTTTGAACTCACCCCCTTTCACTTTAAATGTATGCCCTCTAGTATTAAACATTTTGACCCTGGTAAAAAGATACCAGCTGGTACTCTATCTATGCCTCTCAAAATTTTATAAACCTCTATCAGGTCTCCCCTCAGCCTCTGCCACTCCAGAGAAAACAACCCAAATTTGTCCAACCTCTCCTTATAGCACATACCCTCTAATCCAGGCAGCATCCAGAGTCACCAGTTCAGGTCTGAGAATCTTAACCTCACAATCGACCTCGTTGTGACCTTACACCTTACTGTCTACCTGCACTGCACTTTCTCTGTAACTGTAACACTCTGTTCTGCATTCTGTATTGTCTTACCTTGTACTACCTCAATGCACTGTGTAATGAATTGATCTGTATCGACGGTATGCAAGACAAGTTTTTTACTGTACCTCGGTATATGTGACAATAATAAACCAATTTACTCATCAGAACTGGGAATGAGAGAGTTTTCAGTTCTAGAGGAGGAAAGCTAAAATTTCTCTCTCCACAGATGTTGCCTGATCTGCTGAGTGTTTCCAGTATTTTCGATTTCTAAGCCCGTAATGTCTATTTGACAGTTCCACTCTTTTCTCCAAACAGGTGTTTGAAGCAATGAACTCCTATGACCTGGGATGCTTCTATGGAGGTGGAGTTAAGACTGCGGATGTCTTTAATGATGCTGGACTGAGTTTTCTGTCTGACGTGGATGTGTCATCATTTAGACAGGGTAAAACAACATGTATGCAGTGGTTGCTTAGACTGAATAAACCTTACCGATCTGCTGATACGTTTTATGAAAGGGAGATTGTCAGTGAGAAAAATGATGTCTGGAAATTCTGTTATGTTACGCAGTTTTGCTTTTTATTTAATGCATTGAAATCTGATTGTTAAATGTGCTTGCAAAATCAGCAGGAGACTTCCTGAAATTGGTTCTTTTTCAGCTTGGCTCTCTGGTAGAAGTGGGGTGTGTCAATGATCAAATCTGTGCCTTCACGTGTTTATCAATCTGTGTTATTGATCAGAAGTAAGGCCAGGATATTGCCTATCCTGATTTGCAAATGAGACAAGTGGGAAGTTGGGCAATGAAGTGGCACAGTGGGTAGAGCCACTGTCTCGCAGCACCGGAGACTCAGGTTCGATCCCGACCTCCGGTGCTGTCTGTGTGTGTGGAGTTTGTACGTTCTCCCTGTGACCGAGTGGGTTTCCCCTGGGTGCTCCGGTTTCCCCTCGTATGCCAACGACGTGCGGGTCGGTGGGTTAATTGGCTGCAGTATATTGCTCCTAATGTGTGGGTGAGGGGTAGAATCGGAGTGGGGGGTGGGGGGAGTTGGGGGTGTTAATGGGAATGTGAGGAGAAGGAATGGGCTTAAGTGTCGGATTGGTGTAAGAGGGTGGTTGACGGTCAGCATAGACTTGGCGGGCCGAAGGGCCTGTTTCTGTGCTGTATCTCCCTCTGTGTGATACAAAGAGCTTCGAGAGGTTTGGGGTATGATAGGGGATGGGGCAAACGGCAGCAGAGTGTGGGTCAGTAATTGTCCACCATAAGTTGCCCCGTCTGTGGGTGAGTGATAGAACCTGGGGAGAGCTGATGGGAATGTGGGGAGAATGGGTAACAGGGAATGGGATCGGTCTATGATGGGTCAAATGGCCTCCTTTGGTGTTGTAAGGAAATATGGAACAAGGTATAATGTGAGGCTTTTCATTTTGGTCAGAATATTGGAGGAATAGAGTATTTTGGTGTTCCAAAGGTGTTAGTGTGCCATGTAACTCTACGAATTTATGGCTATAATCTAACATACGTACATAAAACTATATAAAACTTCGATTAGTCCGCACTTGGAGTATTGTGTGCAATTCTGGTCGCCCCATTACGGGAAGGATGCGGAGGCTCTGGAGAGGGTGCAGAAGAGGTTCACCAGGATGCTGCCTGGATTAGAGGGTGTGTGCTACAAGGAGAGGTTGGACAAACTTGGGTTGTTTTCTCTGGAATGTCGGAGGCTGAGGGGAGGCCTGATAGAAGTTTATAAAATTATGAGAGGCATAGATAGGGTAGACGGTCAGCATCTTTTACCCAGGGTAGAAATGTCAAGTACTAGAGGACATGCATTTAAGGTGAGAGGGGGAAAGTTTAAAGGGGATGTGCGTGGCAAATTTTTTTACATAGAGAGTGGTGGGTGCCTGGAACGGGCTGCCGGGGATAGTGTTGGAAGCAGATACGACAGTGGTGTTTACAAGGCTGTTTAAAAAAATCCAGGGAATGGAGGGATGTGGATCATGTTCAGGCAGAAGAGATTTAGTTTAATTCGGCATCGTGTTTGGCACAGACATCGTGGGCCGAAGGGCCTGTTCCTGTGCTGTACTGCTCTGTGTTCAACTTAATGAGATGTGAAATGATTTCACTTCAAATACAATACAGAGCTAGGTCTTCTCAGAAATGTTTACAAGGTCACTTGGCCAAAGACGCGATGCAATTCCTACCCACTTCAGAAGGAAGATCTGGGGAAATCATTAACGTAGATTTTTGCAAAGTATTAACAATTCCCCCAAATAGTGAATGTGAAAATTCTTCCAACCTGTTTGAGTCTTTACAGTGACCATGGCACTCAGTAGTGACTTTCTCCGTTACAATGGCGATGATTTGGGTTTTACTTTTCATTACTTTCCAGAATATTCATGCGCAAACAAAGTCAGAAGACAGAGGAGAGCGTTACATATTCAGCAACAGTACTCTGGAATATGTGAGTCGATGTGTTCCGTCCATTAATAATATTGCAGTTAAACAAGTAACTTCCTATTGATAGAGGTTTACAAAATTATGAGGGGAGTAGACAGAGTTAATGTGAGTAGGCTCTTTCCACCTAGATTAGGAGAGATAAGTACGAGAGGACATGGCTTTAGGGTGAAAGGGGAAAGGTTCAGAGGGGGAACATTAGGGGGAACTTCTTCACTCAGAGAGTGGTGGGAGTGTGGAACGGGCTGCCATCTGACGTAGTAAATGCGGGCTCACTCTTAAGTTTTAAGAATAAATTGGATAGATACATGGATGAGAGAGGTCTGTAGGGTTATGGACTGGGTGCAGGTCAATGGGACCAGCGGAATAAAGTTTCAGCACAGACTAGGAGGACTGAATGGCCTGTTTTCTGTGCTGTAATGTTATATGGTTCTATGTTACATCTCTATTCATCCCAATGCTGAGCCAATCTCTTCTCCTTGTTATTAGAAGTGTGTAACCACGCAGGAGAATGTAAAATAAAGATTTACTAAACTGATACCAAAACTTCGAGTGGTGCAGTGGGTAGGGCTGCTGCCTCCTGGCTCCAGAGACCCGGGTTCGATCCTGACCTCCGGTGCTGTCTGGGTGTGTGGAGTTTGCACGTTCTCCCTGTGACCGCGTGGGTTTCCCCCGGGTGCTCCGGTTTCCTCCCACATCCCAACGACGTGCGGAGTCGGTGGGTTAATTGGCCGCTGTGAATTGCCCCCCTGGTGTGTGGGTGAGGGGTAGAATCTTGGGGGAGTTGATGGGAATGTGGGGAGAATAAAATAAAAATGTAGAATGACCATAAACGGGTGGTTGATGGTCGGTACGGACCCAGTGGGCTGAAGAGCCTGTTCCTGTGCTGTGTGACTATGATTCTGGAAGATTTTTATGGATAATGGAGGGCTTTAGCAGGAGGAATTAAGATAATTTTCCACATGGGGGTAGAATTTTGACTAGGGGACACACCATGATTGTTAGGGCCATTGGGAGTATTGAGGAACACAGGGACCTTGGCGTACTAGTCCAGAGATCCTTGAAGGCGGCAGAAGGTGGTTAAGTATATATGATACTGGCTTTCATTAGTCAGGGCATTGAATACAGGAGCAGGGAGGTTTTGCTCCAACTTTATCGGTCAGACCTCAGCTGGAGTACCGCGTGCAGTTCTGGTCACTGCACTATAGGAAGGATGTGACTGCACTGGAGAGGGTGCAGAGGAGATTCACCAGGGTGTTGCCTGGGATGGAGAGTTCCAGTGATGAGGAGAGACTGGGTCTGTTCTCCCTGGAGCGAAGGGGGTTAAGAGGGGACATGACTGAGGTATATAAAATTATGAGCGGTTGTAGATAGGATAGACTGCAGGAAACCTTTCCCCATATCAGAGGCAGATACAACTAGAGGATGTAGATTTAGGGGAAGGAGGAAGAGATTCAGAGGGGACCTTTCTCACCCAGAGAGCAGTGAGTACCTGGAACACACTGCCGGAGGGAACGGTGGAAGCAGAGTCACTGACAGCACTGAAGAAGTGTTTAGACGGGCACTTGAATTGGCCAGGGATAGAAGGCAACGGGCCAAGTGATGGAAAATGGAATTAGCACAGATGGGTGCCCACTGGTCAGTGTGGACATGTTGGCTGAATGGCCTGTTTCCCTGCTGTAATTCTGTTGGGAAACACTGAAGCAAAGGTTGATGGAAATTTGGAACTCTGTTCCATAATTGGCAGCTGATGTGAGATCAATTAATTTGATGCTGTTGGTAAGTTTTTGTTTTGCAAAGATTTTTAAGGAATATACACAGTCACAGTCCATCCAATGGTAGATTCAAGCAAGAAGGATTGAAACAACTCCAGTG
The DNA here is from genome assembly GCF_009764475.1 of Pristis pectinata. NCBI lineage: Eukaryota > Metazoa > Chordata > Chondrichthyes > Rhinopristiformes > Pristidae > Pristis > Pristis pectinata. The sequence continues at coordinate 12,441,172 of NC_067438.1, read as the reverse complement.
GATGAACCCACATCCTTGGACTACAATCGAGATTGTAGACATGGTAGATCTCTCTGCCACACCCCTTCCGAGGCCAGGACACCCTTCCCAAGGGTTAATTGAATGTTGGCGGTTGTCTGTTGGGAGGGCTGTGGGGTAGAGCAGTGAGTTAGCTTATCACCAGTGCTCTGAGTGGGTTTGCATTGTCCTTGCAGGCAGCCTTGTTGTTACTGATAACACAGCACTTTGCCACCTTGTGCAAAAGATGCATTTCACTGTGCATTTCAATGTACATGTGACTAATAAAGACACCTCATCTCTCGTCTCATGCCGTCTCTTTCAGTGAACGAGTACTCCGACCACAGGCTGAGGAAATGCTGTATGGATGGGCTAACCAAGATATTTATGGATTACACCTGCGCGGAGCGAGCTCAACGGGTGGCAGAGGCGTCTTGTCGCCGGGCTTTTGAGAACTGCTGCAAACTCAGGACAGTCCAGAGGATGACCGAGGTCCAGTTACTGTCTATAGGGAGATGTAAGAGACTGTTGCTCCGCTGGTGATCTTCGCTACGTCTGCTTCAGACGGGCAATTGAACCACATTCACGCAGCAGAGGAATTCAGTGAATTAACAACTGGAAAAACCCAACAAACTGCGGATGCTGTAAATCTGAAATCAAACTAGAAAATGCTGGAAACATTCAGCAAGGCAGGCAGCTTCTGTGGGGAGAGAGATTGGTATTGGTTTATTATTGTCGTTTCTACCAAGATACAGTGGAAAAACTTGTCTTGCATACCAATCGTACAGGTCAATTCATTACACAGTGCAGTTACATTGAGTTAGTACAGAGCGCACTGAGGTAGTACAGGTAAAAACAATAACTACAGTATATTACAGTACAGTACATTAACAGAGTTAATCCTACAAGTCAACGACTGTCATAAGAACCCTCCAAAACGTTGACTCTGTTTCTCTCTCCACAGATGCTGCCTGACCTGCTGAGTGTTTCCAGCATTTTCCTGTTTTATTTCACATTTGCAGCATCTGTTTTTTCTTTGTTTAATTTCGTCTCAATAATCCCAGTTTAACTGGTAAATATTGTATTGAATAACATGGCACAGGTATTGGTTGGACCATAGCTGGAGCATTGTGTACAGTTGTGGTCACTACACTGCAGGAAGGATGTGATGGCGCTGGAGAGAGTGCAGGGAAGGTGGAACGTAGACCAGTACAGCACAGTGACAGGCCATTCAGCCCATTCTGTTCATGCCGAACACGATGCCAAATTAAACTAATCCCTTCTGCCTGCACGTGATCCGTATCCCTCCATTCCCTGCATATTCATGTGCCTGTCTAAAACTCTCTTAAATGTCTCCATCGTATCTACTTCCACCACTACCTCTGGCAGCACATTCCGGCCACCCACCACTCTCTGTGTAAAAAAAAAATTTGCCCCGCACCTCTCCTTTAAACTTACCCCCTCTCACCTTAAATGCACGGCCTCTAGTATTAGACATTTCAACCCTGGGAAGAAGATACTGACTGTCTACGCCTCTCGTAACCTAATAAACTTCTATCAGGTCTCCCCTCAGCCTCCGACGCTCCAGAGAGAACACCCCAAGTTTGTCCAACCTCTCCTTATAGCACACGCCCTCTAATCCAGGCAGTATCCTGGTAAACCTCTTCTGCGCCTTCTCCACGTCCTTCCTGTAATGGGGTGACCAGAAGTGCACACAGTGCTTCAAGTGTGGCCTATCCAAAGTTTTATACGGCAGAGGAGTACAACAGCAGGTGCGGAGGAGATTCACCAGGACGTTGCCTGGGATGGAGTGTTTTAATTACGGAGAGAGATCAGGTTGGCTGGCTTTGTTATTGCTGGAGTGGGGGAGGCTGAAGGGGGTGTGAAGGGGACACCTGATGAGGTATACAAAATTATGAGGGGCACAGATAGGGTGGGTAGTGAGAAACCATTCTCCATGGCAGAGGTATCTCAAACCAGAGGGCACAGATTTAAGTTGAGGGGTGAGAGGTGTAGAGGGGATCTGAGGAGGAATTCTTTCCCCCAGAGGGTGGGTGGAGCATGGAACGCACTGCCTTAGGGGGTGGTGGAGGCAGAGACCCTCACAGCATTGAATAGCACTTGAATCACCAAGGCAGAGAAGGATATGGACCCAGTGCTGGTGAATGGGATTGGTATGGATGGGTACTTGATGGTCAGCATAGATACGGTGGGCCGAAGGGCCTGTCTCTGTGTTGTCGGACTCTGTGACTTTATAACCAGATTAATACACCAACATGCCTTTCATTCACTTTTATTGTAATATGTTAAATGTAGTATAATATATTTCACAATGCATCCAGTATGTTAATGGATTGCAAGTTTAAAGGGAGCAGGGAATGGAGCCTCGGTGGGTTAAAAGGGAGTGGGGAGCGGGGCCTCAGTGGGTTTAAAGGGAGCAGGGGAAACAGGGCCCCTGGTGAGCTTGAAGGGAGTGCGGGAAACGGAGCCCCCGGTGAGCTTAAAAGGAGCGCAGGAAACGGGGACCACGGTGAGCTTAAGGGGAATGGGAAATGGGGCCTCGGTGGTTTTAAAGGGAGCGGGAAACGGGGCCCTGGGGGGTTTAAAGGGAGCAGGAAACGTGGCCCCAGCGGGTTTAAAGAGAGTGGGAAACGGGGGCCCAGGTGGGAGCGGGAAATGGGGCCCCAGTGAGTTTAAAGGGAGCAGGAAAAGGGGTCTCGGTGAATTTAAAGGGAGTGTGGGAAATGGGAACCCGGTGGGTTTAAAGGGAGCGGGAAATGAGGCCCCTGGTGAGTTTAAAGGGAGTGTGGGAAATGGGGCTCAGGGAACAGAATCCGGTGAGCCAGATGCCGAACCACCAGGATTTCCAAACAATTGGTTGCTGGATCATTGGCGTTTTCCTGTCCCAACCAGGAACGACTTTTGATTTATAAATGTTTTCACTGTTGTACAACGTCCCTGGCCAGACCACAGGAATGGTATCAAACAAAGGCAGGCATTGAACCACGGAAAGGAGAGGGGCTGAGGGTGATGTTTGGTCAAAGTCGCATGTTCTGGGGAAAGGAGAGGGGCTGAGGGTGATGTTTGGTCAAAGTCGCATGTTCTGGGGAAGGTCAGGAAGTGGTCTGAGGGGAAGGGGATGGGTGGACAGATTGGGCTCATGCCACCAGATACGGAGGAACCAAAGTTAGTGATGATCCAGAAGTCATCAGAGAGGGAGCAGAGGTCTTGTGGGGTCGTAGGGCTGGAGGAGATCGTGGAGAGACAAACAAGGATGCTACCTGGATTGGGGAGCATGCATTATGAAAGCAGGTTGAGTGAACTCTGCCTTTTCTCCTTGGAGCGACGGAGGATGAGGGGGGACCTGATACAGGTCCATAAGATGATGAGAGACATTGATCGTGTGGATAGTCAGAGGCTTTTCCCCAGGGCTGAAATGGTTGCCACAAGAGGACATGGGTTTAAGGTGCTGGGGAGTAGGTACAGAGGAGATGTCAGGAGTAAGTTTTTTACTCAGAGAGTGGTGCGTCCGTGGAACGGGCTGCCGGCAATGGTGGTGGAGGCGGATACGATAGGGTCTTTTAAGAAATTTTTGGATAGGTACATGGAGCTTAGAAAAATAGAGGGCTATGGGTAAGCCTAGTCATTTCTAAGGTAGGGACATGTTCGGCACAGCTTTGTGCTGTAGGTTTTCTGTGTTTCTAAACCATGGAGCAACGTGGATGGGGTTAGTCAGAACAAGGGATCTGGGGAGAAAGCTGGGATTGAGTAAAAGAGCCACAAGGGAATGCAGAACAGCGAGGTGGGAAACAAGAGCAGGGCACTGCAGTGTGTTAAACACGTGAGGTCGTCAACCTTAGACAGAAAGGCAGAGTATTTATTGTAAATGGGAGGGAAGGGGTAGTGTTGATGTTCAACTGCATTTGGGTGCCCTTGTAGGCAGTCAGTGAAAACCAAACTTCAGATGCAGCAATCAGTTAGAGGGGAACTGGGGTGCTGGTCTCTAGAAGCATAGTTATACAGCACCGGGAAACAGGCCCTTCAGCCCAACTCATCCATGCTGACCAAGATGCTAGTCCCATTTGCCTGTGCTTGGGCCATATCCCTCCAAACCTTTCCTATCCACGCACCTGACAAAAGAATGGTGTAATTGTGCCTGCCTCTACCACTTCCCCTGGCAGCTCGTTCCATACACCCGTCTCCCTCTGTGTGGAAAAACCTGCCCCTCAGGTCCCCTTTCCCCTCTCACCTTAAACCTTTGCCCTTTAGTTTTAGACTCCTCTACCCTGAGAAAAAGACAGTGACCATCCATGCCCCTCATGGACCCCTGCCCCTGATGCCCCTCATAAACCTCTGGAAAGGTCACCCCTCAGGCTCCTTTACTCCAGGGAGAACAGTCCCAGCCTGTCCGGCCTCTCCTTACATCTCAAGCCCTCCAGACGCAGCCAACATCCTGGTGAATCTTTTTTGCACCCTCTTATAGCTTAATTTGGATAATCAGCCTTGATTGGCAGAGAAGGTTTGAAGGGCTAGATGCATTTCTGCTTCCACTTTCCTTGTCTCTAGGCTTCCGTCTGAACTTTAGCTCACGGTGTTGTCTGAGTGACCCACCCTAGGTGCAAGGGTCTTGTTCATTAGCCTGCTCTCTCTTTTCTCAGTACGTGGGCTTCGTTGGACGCACTGAAATGCCTTTTCTTGCCCTCTTCCAGCTAAATTGGATCCCAATGTCGTTGAGGCCAACGCCAAAGAGCAGATCTTCGATGAGACCTCTGTCCAAGTTCGAAGTGCATTTCCCCAGAGCTGGTTGTGGCAAACGTTCGCGGCCGTGAGCCAGGGTGACCACAAGTAAGACGCTCTTGCCTGGATGGCGCGTGCGAGAATTTAACGGGGTGTTTTTTAAAAAAAGATGCAGTCACTGAAAACTATCTAAGCGGCGAAAGACTGCAGATATACAAAGTAGAGAAGGATCGAGGAGTTCTTGTGAATGAATCACGAGGGGTTAGCAGGGAGGTGCAGCTTGTGGTGAGAAAGCAAATGAAACGTTGGTCTTTATTGCAAAGGGAGATTAGAAACAGGGAAGTATTGTTACAGTTGTGCAGGGTACAGGTGAGACCACACCTGGAGTACTGTGCATCAGTTGTACAGGGTACAGGTGAGGCCACACCTGGAGTGTGTGCATCAGTTGTACAGGGGAAACCACACATAGAACAGTACAGCACAGGAACAGGCCCTTCAGCCCACAATATTGTTCCGAACTAATTAAATTAGTTACTGAACACCTAACTAAACTAATCTAATCCCTTCTGCCTACGCAATGTCCACGTCCCTCCATTCCCTGCATACTCATGTCTCTACCTAAGAGCCTCTTTATCGTATCTGCCTCCACCACCACCCCTGGCAGCACATTCCAGGCACCCACCGCTCTCTGCGGAAAAATCCTGCCCCGCACATCTCCTTTGAACTTACTCCCTCTCACCTTAAATGTGTGCCCTCTAGTATTAGACATTTCAACCCAGAGAAGAGATACCGGCTGTCTACTCTATCTGTGATTCTTGTAATCTTATAAACCTCGATCAGGTCTCCCCTCAGCCTCCTCCACTCTAGAGTAAACACCCCAAGTTTGTCCAACCTCTCCTTATAGCTCATGCCCTCTAATCCAGGCAGCATCCCGGTGAACCTTCTCTGCACCCTCTCAAAAGCCTCCACACCCTGCCTGTAATGGGGCAACATGGGAGTACTGGGCACATTCGTGGCGCCCTTATTTTAGAAGGGATATTCTGTCATTGGAGGAAGTCTGGAAGGGATCTGCTTGGCTGATTCCTTGGAGGGCAGGGTTGTCTTATCACGAACGGTTAAAGAAATTAGATCTGTGTTCTTCGTAATTTAGAAGAATGAGGAGTGAACTTATTGAAGCCCGTGGGAACATGACAGAGGTAGATGTTCATGCAGACAAAAGTTTTTCCACTGTACTTCGTTCCATGGTATGACTATAATAAACTGATTACCCATTCAAGCTGTGTAGATATTGTAGATCATGTAACCGAGCAAAGTACAGCTTCAACGCAGTCCAACTCATTTTGTCATGACTAGTTTCATCCCCTCCATTCTCCCATTGTCTAGGCAGGTGCTTCTGACCCGCTTTCATGCCAGTGCTTTGGTAGGGTCTGCAGTTATCGTGAGGAGGGGGTTGAGTTTACTGGGAGTGCTTGGTGTACTGACCCTAATGTTAGCCAGCGGACTTGGCAGACGGTACGTCATGAGTAGTCTGTTATGTGCTCCGTTCAACCTTCAGATATACGGTGCGCAATTGGACTGGAGATCAGACTGAGTGCATGCTGTAAGTGGGAACTGATTCTCTGCTGTACAGAGAGATACAGCACGGAAACAGGCCATTCACCCCTCTAATCCATGTCAGCCCACTTACATCAATCCCACACTAATCCCGTTTGATTCTCGTCTGCTCCCTGCATATTCTCCCAGTCACCCGCACACCGGGGACAATTTACGGTGGCCAGTGAAACCTCCCTACCCACATGTCGTTGGCAGCAAACAATCTGCTGGAGGAACTCGGCAAGTCGAGCAGCATCTGTGTGGGGGGGTGGGGGGGTGGAGATGGAATTGGGTCAAGACCCTTCTTCAGGACACTTCCCCCCCCCCCCCCACCCCCGCGGGTGCTGCTCAACCCACTGAGTTCCTCCAGCAGTTTGATTTTTGCTCCAATTTCTGGTGTGATGCTTCTGCACTGAGCTTAATCGGTTTCCTTCTGTTTTCCAATTTATTCCAGGATAACGAGTAATGTTCCCGATGCCATAACCACTTGGGAGATTCAGGCAGTCGGCATGTTTGAAAATAAAGGTAACATAACATGTGATGGGTAAATCATTGACTTAATTAAAAGTAGCTCGTCCTGTTGTTACTGTGCCATGGTACATTACTCTTACTTAGAAGTACTTCTGAACCAATTTTTGGGGGGATTAGAGGACAGTACAGTGGTGAAGGGAGAAAAACCATTGCCTCACAGCTTCAGAGACCCAGGTTCAATTCTGACCTCTGGTGCTGTGTGTGTGTGTGTGTGCGTGCGTGCGCGTGTGTGTGCGTGCGTGCGCGTGCGTGCGTGCGGAGTCTGCATGTTCTCAGTGTGACCCCATGGGATCCCCCCAGGGCTCCGGTTTCCTCCCACATCCCAACGACGGCGGGTCTTTGTTGGCCTTAAATGGCCGCTGTAAATTGCCCCCAGTGTGTAGGTCTGTCAGGAATTCATCAATATACCAGAGAGAATAGTTCTAACAAAGTGAGGCAATGTGACTGATGGGTCTGCTGTGAAAGACGACACAGACTCGATTGTGAGGTCAAGAGTCCATCTTATCGTACGTGCGGTCTGTTCAATAGTCTTATAACAAGGAAGTCTTATAGTCTTATAGTCAAGGAAGCTGTCCTTGAGCCTGGTGGTACGTGCTTTCAGGCTTTTGTATCTTCTGCCTGACGGGAGGGGGGAGAAGAGAGAATGTCTGGGGTGGTTGGGGTCTTTGATTACGTTGGCTGCTTTACCGAGGCAGTGGGAAGTGTAGACAGATTCTACGGAAGGGAGACCTGTTTCCCTGACGCGCTGGGCTGTGTCCACAACTCTCTGCCGTTTATTGCAGTCTTGGGCAGAGCAGTTGCCACACCAAGCCGTGATGCATCTGGATAGGATGCTTTCTGTGGTGCATCTATAAAAAAAATTGGCGAGGGTCAAAGGGGACACGCTGAATTTCTTTAGCCTCCTGTGGAAGTAGAGGTGCTGGTGAGCTTTCTTGGCCGTGGCATCCACGTGGTTGGACCAGGACAGGCTATTGGTGATGTTCACTCTTAGGAACTTGAAGCTTGCAACCCTCTCGACCTCAGCACTGTGGGTGTAAACAGGGGCATGTGATTTCCAAATAGCTGGATGGTGGATTTTCAGAGTTGTACTGCATTTGCAAATTTCAATCAACTCAGTTAAGGGAACGCAACCTCCATTATATAATGAAAACACTAAGCAGGTCAGGCAGCATCTGTGGAGGGAGAAACAGTCAATGGTTCAGCCTTTCCTCATTCTGATGAAGGGTATTGCACCTGAAGCATTAACTCTATTTCACTCTCCACGGATGCTGCCTGACCTGCTGAGTGTTTCCAGCTTGTTATGCTTTTAATTCATGCATTTACAGCAATAGTATGTTTTCGTTTTGATTTTCGTAGCTGAATTCTTATAGCCTGCTATTTCCAACGTGAATCAGAATCAGGTTTACTGTCACTGACTTATAAGACATGAAATTTGTTGCTTTGCGGCAGCAGTACAGTGCAAAGATATAAAGATTATTATCACTACAAAAATAAATAGTGCAAATAAAAACGAAAAACAAGGTAATGTTGGGTTCATGGACCGTTCAGAAATCTGATGGTGGAGGGGAAGAAGCTGTTCCTGAATCATTGGGTGTGGGTCTTCAGGCTCCTGTACCTGCTCCCCGATGGCAGTAACGAGAAGGGGGCCTGTCCCGGGTGGTGAGGGTCCTTAGTGACAGATGCCATCTTCTTGAGGCACCGCCTCTTGAAGATGTCCTCGATGGCGGGGAGGGTTGTGCCTGCGATGGGGCTGGCTGGGTCTACAACCCTCTGCAGCCCCTTGATAAAATGATAAAAGTATTCTTCAGAATTGGTGTGGAAGTTTCTGTGGTACTTACAATGGTGATGTCATTATCAATGGCTTAATTCTTAATGAAATGCAGATATGCTTATGAGTGTTAATCATGTGCATCTTAACAGATGCTAAGAATGATAAATACTGAACTTATTGTCGGCAACTTTTAATTTAAGGATTCTGTGTCGAGGAACCGAAAAAGATGAAAGTCTTCCGGCCGTTTTTCCTGGCCATGAGGTTACCTTATTCTGTCAGGAGGAATGAGCAAATAATTGTGAAAGTCACCTTGTACAACTACCTACCCCAGCATCTAAAGGTAGGAGATTGAGCTCGGAATTACTTAACTCCCTTGATTCATAAAGTCACACAGCGTGGAAACAGGCCCTTCCAATAATGAAGGGTTTGTGGGTTCATGGACCATTCAGAAACCCAATGGCGGAGGGAAAGAAGCTGTTTCTAAGTCGTTGAGTGTGGGTCTTCAGGCTCCTGTACCTCCTCCCCGAGAGAAGGACATAAATTCTAATAATAATTCAACACCTTCGTGACCACGTTGTCAAGCTGAGTAAATCCAGTGCTGATATGAGTAACAGTTAATATTCTTTTCCCTTGCTCCTGTGGCTGTGCTACTGAAGAGTTTGTTTCTCAGACAGAGTACTTGTGTCTTTCTAGGTCTGGATTTACATGAAAGAAGCAGAAGGTTTGTGCAGCTCCTTCACATCCTGGGAGAATGCAAGAGTACTCAATGTCCCTGCTAATTCGGCTCGATCCATCGATTTTGCCTTGATCCCATTGGTGGTTGGGAATATCCCAATCAACGTGATTGCTTTCAGTGAAACCAACACCTACAGTGATGCAATTTTGAAACACCTACGGGTTCTGGTGAGTAGCGTGTTTGATGTACGCACTGCTTTACATCCGAGGTGGTCCCTCAGCATCCAGAGTGGGTTCCTTCCACTCCTAGTTAGAGTTATAGAACCACACATCACGGAAACAGGCCCTTTGGCCCAACTGGTCCATGCCGACCAAGATTCCCATCTAGGCTAGTCCTATTTTCCTATATCCCTCTAAACCTTTCCCATCCATGTCCCTGTCCAAGAACCTTTTAAATGTTTTTTAGTGTATGAGAGGTCCATTCAAGAGCCTGATAACAGCAGGATAAATTAGGTTTATTATTGTCACATGTACTGAGATACAGCGAGAAACTTTGTTTTGCATGCCATCCGTATAGATCATTTCATTACATCAGTGCATTGAGGTAGTACAAGGGAAAACAATAACAGAATGCGGAATAAAGTGTTACAGTTACAGAGAAAGTGCAGTGCAGGCAGACAATAAGGTGCAAGGTCATAACAAGGTGAGGTCAAGAATCCATCTTATTGGACTAGGGGACCGTTCAATAGTCTTATAACAGCAGGATAGAAGCTGTCCTTGAGCCTGGTGGTACATGCTTTCAGGCTTTTGTATCTTCTGCCTGATAGGAGGGGGGGAGAAGAGAGAATGTCCGGGGTGGGAGGGGTCTTTGATTATGTTGGCTGCTTTACTACGGCAGCGAGAAGCGTAGACAGAGTCTATGGAGGGGAGGCTGGTTTCTGTGATGCGCTGGGCTGTGTCCACAACTCTCTGCAGTTTCTTGCGGCCACAGGCAGAGCAGTTGCCACACCAAACTGTGATATATCAGGATAGGATGTTTTCTGTGGTGCATTGATAAAAGTTGCTGAGGGTCAAAGGGGACATACCAAATTTCTGGAAGCTGTCCTTGGGCCTGGTGGTACGTGCTCTTAAGCTTTTGTATCTTCTGCCCGACAGTAGGGGGGAGAACAGAGAATGTCCGGAGTAGGAAGGGGCCCTTGATCGTGTTGGCTGCTTGGTTTCTTTGCTTGCGAGAGATTATAAAGTGGGCATTGAACTAAAACAGATGAATAAACAGTAATCTTACCGAATGATTGCATAGGTTTGAGAATTGGAATGGCTTCCTCCTGCTCCCATCCCCCTCAATAACATGTTCTTATTTTACTTGGCAGTATGAAGGGATAGTGGAAACAAAGGAATCGAACATTGTTCTCAATCCCAAAAGTGAGTAGAACTTAATAACTGAGGAGTAACTGTGTTGATAACTGTTGTTCATTGTTGTTGTAAAGAGCCATCAGGTTCAATGATTTTATAGAACCAGAGAGCTTCATAGCATAGGAGACAGGCCCTTCTGCCCAACTGATCCAAAACACAGAGACACAAGAGACTGCAGATGCTGGAATCTGGAGCAACACACAATCTGCTGGAGGAACTCAGCGGGTCGAGCAGCATCTGTGGGGGAGGGGGAGGAATTGTCAACGTTCCGGGTCAAACCAGGTTGAGTGAACTCGGCCTTTTCTCCTTGGAGCGATGGAGGATGAGGGGGGACCTGTTAGAGGTGTGTAAGATGATGAGAGGCATTGATCGTGTGGATAGTCAGAGCCTTTTTCCCAGGGCTGAAGTGGTTGCCACAAGAGGACACAGGTTTAAGGTGCTGGGGAGTAGGTACAGAGGAGATGTCAGGGGTAAGTTTTTTACTCAGAGTGGTGAGTGTGTGGAATGGGCTGCTGGCAACGGTGGTGGAGGCGGATACGACAGGGTCTTTTAAGAGACTTTTGGATAGGTACATGTAGGTAAGCCTAGTAATTTCTAAGGTAGGGACATGTCCAGCACAGCTTTGTGAGCTGAAGAGCCTGTATGTGCTGGAGGTTTTCTATGTTTCTAAAATCCTGCTTCAGGACTGAGAGGGGAAGTGGCCGGCATAGAGAGGAGAAAGGGGAGGGGATGAGACAGGAGCCCCAGGCGATTGGTGGACTGAGGACGGGTGCAAGATGACGTGCAGGGAGGGGAGGGGAGGTGGGGGGTGGTGTTAGGAGCCAGTGGCAGGTGGACGATAGATGACATCCAGAAGACAGGGGCGGCTACAGTCCCTCAGTCCCGCAGCAGAGCGAGGACTGGACTCCTGCGCTGTGAGACTGCCTGCTGACGGTGCACTTTTATTCTGGTTAACCACCTCACCAGCCTCATGAGCATAGTTTTGAGTTGCACATAAAAAGTACCGCGTGCCACAAAAGCAGCAATAGTTGTTATTTCAGTGTGGGGAACGTCACCGATTCCAGCTCACAAGTCTCCATTTGTTTTCCAGCAAGAAGAAGCATTGAAATCTTTGAAAGCAAACCAAGCAACGTGGTCCCCGACGCTGACAGCTTCTTGTACATGATCCCCACCGGTAAATATGTAATGGGAGCATTTTCTCGGCTGCCTGCTCCTGGGGAGGTAGAGGGAAGGTGGTCGCTGTTGCTGCGAAATCTTTCAGCGCTTGACTCCACCTTTGATGTTTAATTCCTTCGTAGAAATACACAGTTGAATAAAAATTGTCTCACCTGAAGCAAATATAACCTGGTCACCACGCTGTAGGAAGGATGTGAAGGTGACAGAACAGGTCTATAAGGTGGTCAAGAACGCATAGGGGATACTGGCCTTCGTTAGGGCATTGATTTTCACTTACCAGTGACTGAATGTTTGAAGTTCTTCAGCCGAGAGAGCCTGGTGGTTCAGTTGTTGAGTATGTTTGGGAGAGAGCGCGGGTTTTTGGATATTATGGAACGGGTGACACTGAGGTTAAAGATCAACCATGGTGCTGGAATGGTGGAGCAGGTGATGAGGGGCTGAATGGCCTACTGGCTTCGGTTTCTTCTGTTGCTGTGTCAGATCACAGACTGGAACCGTGACAGGGCAACACCTCTTCAATCCTGTCAGCCAGGGTCCAAGAGGAGAACACACAACCTCCGACTCGGAGGTGACCGTGTAACAGAGTGTGTCACTAATGCGGCACTGTGTGTCACAGAGTGTGTCACGGAGTGTATCACTAATGTGGCACTGTGCATCTTTGAGTGTGTCACTAAATGTCGCACTGCATGTCACTGAGTGTGTCATTGAGTGTTCCACTGAGTGTGTAACATGTGTCATTGATTGTGTCACCAAATGTTCCCCTGGATGTGTCACCGAGTGTGCCACAAAGTGTGTCATGGAGTGTTCCATGAGGTGTTCCCCTGAGTGTGTCACTGAGCTGCAGCCGGCATTGTAACATCCGAGATTAAAACCAGAACAACTGCTGAAAATGCTCAGCAGGTCAGGCAGCATCTGTGGGGAGAAAAACTGAGCTAATGTTTCAGTATTTGGAGATATGAAAATGTTGAAGCACTTGAATAATCACTGAAATATTTCACGAGAACTACTGGAATTGTTCCGACCACGGAAAGACGGTAACACCTTCCCCTCGCTGCTGATTTAGCCACGATTCTGGGTCGCGCAGTGGAGAATTCGCTGGATGCAGACGGAATCGACAAACTCATCAAGGTGCCAACGGGCTGCGCAGAGCAAACCGCCATGCACATGGCTCCCACCGTCTTCGCTGTTGAGTATCTGGATCAGAGCGATCAGTGGCTATCTCTCAGCGCTGAGCGCAAGGACGAAGCGCTGCTTCACATCGAAACAGGTGAGAGCCCTTCCTTCTGAGTAACGCTGCCTTGGCCGGCGGCTCAGTTTGACTCAGCCTCTCGTGGCCGGCACATCGATTGAGGAATGTGGCTTGGGGTTGAGCAATGGGGGAGGTGTTGTTACAGTTGCGCAGGGTGCTGGTGTGGCCACAACTGGAGCCCTGAGCACAGTTGTGCTCCCCTCATTTGAGACAGGACACACCGGCATTGGAAGCTGTCCAGAGGAGATTCACAGGGCTAGCGGAGACACGAGAGACTGCAGAAGCTGGAAAAACCAGGAGAAAGAAATAACTGCTGGGGGGAGCTCAGTGGGTCGAGCAGCGTCTGTGGAGGCAGAGAGGTAGCTGACATTTCAGGTCCTGACGCAGGGTCCCGACCCGAAATGTCGACCATCCCTCTGCTTCCACGGATGCTGCCTGACACGCTGAGTTCCCTCAGCAGTCTGCTCTGTCCCCAACACTGAGCTAATTTCTGGGACGAGAGGATTGTTCTATCGAGAGTCATACAGTGCGGAAACAGGCCCTTCGGCCCAACTGTCCATGCTGACCATCCAAGCTGCATTTGGCCCATAATCTGCTCAGCTTTTCCTATCCATGTACCTGTCCAACTATCTTTCAAATGTTGTTAATGTACCTGCCTCAGCCACCTCCTCTGGCAGCTTGTTCCATATACGGACCATCCTCCGTGTAAAAATAATGTTACCCCTTAAGTTCCTATAAATCCTCTCTCACCTTAAACTATAGGCGGGCACAGTAGTGTAGCAGTTAGCGTAACGCTTTACAGCACCAGCGACCCACGTTCAATTCCGGCCGCTGTCTGTAAGGAGTTTGTACGTTTTCCCTGTGACTGCGTGGTTTTCCTCCGGGTGCTCCAGTTTCCTCCCACATTCCAAAGACGTACGGGTTAGGAAGTTGTGGGTGTGCTGTGTTGGCGCCGGAAGCGTGGCGACACTTGCGGGCTGCCCCCAGAACATGTGACTAATAAAGATATCGAGTTCTTGATACCCCAGTTCTGGGGAAAAAGACAGTTCATTCACCGTGTCTCTGCCCCTCGTGATTTTATCCACCTCTACAAGGTCACCCCTCTGTCTCCTGCGCTCCAAGGAATAAAGTCCTAGCCTGTCCAACCTCTCCCTGTAACTCAGTCCCTCAAGTCCTGGCAGCATCCTTGTAAATCTTTTCTGCACTCTTTCCAGTTTAATAACATCTTTCCTATAGCAGGGCAGCCAAAACTGAACACAAAACTCCAAGTGCAGCCTCACCAGCGTCCTGTACAACCGCACCGTGACCTCCTGACTTTTGAAGTTTGATGAAGGCTGGTGTGCCAAAAGCCTTCCTCACCACCATGTCTACCTGTGACTCCACTTTAAAGGAACCATGTACCTGAACTCCAAGGTCCCTCTGTTCTACAACACTTCCCAGGGCCCTGCTGTTCACTGTGAAAGTCCTACCTTGATTTGACTTTCCAAAATGCAACACTTTGCACTTATTTGAGTTAAACTCCACTTGCCAAGAGCAGTGGAAGAAATTAGACCTATATCCTTTGGAGATGTATGTTTCAATAAGATCATCCCTCCCAGGTATGGGAGGGCCACTCTTGGTCCCGATGTAGGGGTTCGACCCGAAATATCGACGACTCCTTTCGCCCACGCAGATGCTGCTCGACCTGCTGACTTCCTCCAGCAGATGGTGCGTTGCTCCAGATTCCAGCATCTGCAGTCTCTTGTGTCTCCAGATGTCGAGATATTTCCCCGCAGGAGAGAGTCTCGGATGAATGGACAAAGTTACAAGATTTAGGGGGCTGTCACTGAAAACTGAGATGTGTAGGAGTTTCATCTCACAGAGGGAGGGAGGTGAACCTCTGGAATTCTCTGGAGGGTTGTGGAGTCTGGATCACTGGGGGGTATTTAAAGAAGTGGTAGTTACCGTTTTTGAAAGGTCGGGGGATTGAGGAACTGGCACAGAGGCCTAGGGTAGTTTAGCCATAATCGCATTAAATGGTGGGGTAGTCTTGAGGGGCCGAGTGGCCTACTCCTGCTCCTTTTTCCTCATGTTCCTGGCCTCCTCCTGTGCCGTGTACTACACGAGTTAATTCCCCGGACTGTGAGGAAGCTTGTGAAACTTTCATCAAAGCAACCATTCTCTCAGCACCAACCTACACTGAGGGGTAATCTTGGAACACGGGATGAAACCGGAGCACCCGGAGGAAATCTGCGCGGTCACAGGGAGAACGTGCAGACGCGTATAGATCTGGCGGGTGGTTACTCTTTGATTAAACACACAAGCTTCTGTTTCTAGGGTACAACAGGATTTTGGGATTTAAGAAAGACGATGGATCGTACGGGGCTTGGAAGACTCACCCAAGCAGCACGTGGTAGGTGTTGAGTATGTTATACGTTTCCTTCTGCAGTGACCGGGATAGTGAGGGTTCTTGAGCTGGGCAGAATAGGTGTACAAGTGGCTGATCAAATGTGTGCAGAACAGCAGGAAGCAATACACTGGCAGAAAGACACAGCTGAGATAATAAAGACCTAACAACTCAGGTGTGTGGGGTCATGGGCATAGTGTCCACCGAAATCTTTGAGAGCCACAGAACATGTTGAGAGAGTGAATATCAAAAATAGTTCCAAGCACAAGCTGTCCCTGGGTTAAGAACACCTGATTTATGGACACCACCACCTACAAATGAGCTCCCATAATATCATTAAATTCAAAAATCCGACATACCGACGGCAGAACTTGTTTTCTCTCTCTCCTCATTTGGATTAAATTAGTTTATTGTCATATACACCTGGGTGCAATGAAATTCCTTGCAGATGTGGAGCTCACAGAGTAAAGAGTATACATGGTAAAAATAAATACAACATTGAGGGTAAAACAGCAGAATGGTGCAAAGTGATGTTGTCACTTTTAATAATTGTTCTTAGCAGCCTAATGTGCTTTTGATGCTGATACAACGCTGAGGAGGTATGGTAACTAAATCGAGCTGTTTTTTGTGTATTTTCTGACAAAATGGAACCCATTCGTTACCTGGGGATGGGCCTGTACTGACTTCTTGGTAAATGAAAATCAAAAAAACTGCAGATGCTGGAAATCTGAAATAAAACAGAAGATTATGGAAATACTCAGCAGGTCAGGCAGCATCTGTGGGGAGAGGAACAAATTGATGTTTGATGTCAAATATGGGTTCTGATGAAGTGCCTTGAAGCTAAAGCTCAGTTTGTATTCTGTTGTATTGAGGACACCCTTGTTCTTATCAGAATCAGGTTTATTATCACTGTCTTAAATGACATGAAATTTGTTGTTTTAAGGCAGCAGTACAGTGCAAAGACATTAAAAAAAGCCCTGTAAATTACAAAATAAATAGTACAAAGAGAAAGGAACAATGAGGTGGTGTTTATCGACTGTTCAGAAATCTGACGATGGAGGGGAAGAAACTGTTCCTGAATCACTGAGTGTGGGTCTTCAGGCTCCTGTACCTCCTCCCCGATGGTAGTAATGAGAAGAGGGCATGTCTTGGATGTTGATGGATGCTGCCTTCTTGAGGCACCGCCTCTTGAAGGTGTCCTCGATGGTGGGGAGGGTTATAGTGCTGGATAATCCAGGTGTACCTCCCCAGATGTTGATGGGAGGGGACTCTGTAATGGTAACACCAAGGGAAGTTGGTTAGGCTCTCCCTTGATGGAGATGGTCATTGCCTGACACTTCTGTGGCACCAATGTAACTTGCCTGTGGAATCAACAGCAGGGTCGGGGGTCTGATGTACCGGCCAGGAGTAAGCACATTTCAGCCCTTTATGTGTCTTGCCTCCATCTTTCTAGAATATTCGCCCAGGTCTCAATAAATGAAACCATAAATATCAAATGAAGGGATTTTATCTCCCTCGCAAGTCCTGGAGTGAAACTCAGTTCAACCACAGTCACTCGAAGGGAAGTTCAGAATTATCTGCAGAGCACCAACATCTTGTACAAAGAGCACGGTTAATGTGGCCAAACTGTCTCAAGTCATTTTGCTTGATATTAATGTAAATTAACATTAAAAAGATGCATGTGTGATGGATGTTTAATGGTCAGCATGAGCTCTGAGCTTCCTTGTTGTGATCTTTGACTGTGTAGCACATCCAGCGGCCTCAGGATGTGACCAACAGATGGAATATTGTTAGATGTGTGGTCATTGTAGAAACCGCAAGCACTGATTTACACAGAGCATTTTGTCAATGTTACAATGCCCAGATCATCGACTGTTCTTCGTCTGAGGGAGAAATATTGGTCAAAATGTTGGGTTAATTCCTCTACAAAAGAGTGATAGTGGTTTGTTTGTATCCACAGATTCTAAGAAGGTAGTACATCAGATAAGTTTCAAGGAGGCAGTTAAACAAAGAATGAGTAATGATTGACAGATAGAGAGTCACACAGCATGGAAACAGGCCCTTCGGCCCAACTCATCCATGCTGACCAAGGTGCCCATCTAAGCTAGTCCCATTTGCCCTGCATTTGGCCCATATCCCCCTAAACCTTCCCTATCCATCTACCTTTCCCCCAAGTCTGTTTTAAATATTGTGAACCCTATACTCTGCATTCTGTTTCTGTGTACTTCCTCAATGTGCTGCTCTTTGGAGTGAACAGTTTGGATGGCATGTAAAACAGCATTTTTCCACTGTACCTCGGTACATGTGACAATAATAAACCAATTACCAGTTATTTTACCTGCCTCAACCACTTCCTCTGACAGCTTGTTCCACATCCCCACCACCCTCTGGGTGAAGAAGTTGCCCCTTTAAATCTTTCCCCTCTCACCGTAAACTTATGCCCTTGCACTTATCTGCACTGTTCCTTGGCCCACTTACCCAGCTGATCAAGATCCCCCTGTAATTTTTGATAAACTTCCTCACAGTCTACAATCCCACCTATTCCAGTATTCAGACATTAAGCCCAAACAGCGAGAAGAGTGATAGGATGACCATTAGGAGGAGCAAATAAAAATGCAGACATTTAGGTAATATTTCTCCAATTTTCCAATGAGAGTTTTGAAACCATGCATCTCCAGCACTTTCCTCCTCTGTCTCCTCTCAGGCTGACAGCGTTCATTGTTAAGATATTCTCAATAGTGCGACAACACATCGAGGTAAATCAGAGGATTGTCTTTGAATCCGTTGCCTATTTGATCCAAGTTCAAAAGAGCGATGGAAGGTTTGAAGATCCTCATCCAGTGCTTGTGAGAGCCATGCAGGTTAGAACTTTGTTGTTCCATCCTCTGTTTCTCATGTTTCTCATATTCTACAGATACTTGATTGTGTTTGTTCTGCTCCGGTAGTTTCTTGTTAATTCTCTCTTCCACAGTCTCCAACATCCCATCTCTGCTGTGTATGTAACAGCTTCTGATTCAAGATATCTGAGAAGTCAAAATCCTCAGGATGGCCTTGCACATGTCCGGTTGCTGGTCAGGTCCAGTACTCAGTGGTGTACTCATAGCAATGAGACTGAGTATTGTGTGCAAGGAGCATTTGATGGATACAATAGGTACCTAATGCCCTACTCCCTGGTTTGCACTCCCACCCAAAGGTGCCACCCCTCCCCTCCCAATGCTGAACACCTCCTCATTTTGGCATCAGCTTTCGTTTTGCTCCAGTTAAGTTTCTCGTACAAAACTTAATGGGTCAGGCAGCGTCTGTGGGGGGGTGGTGGGGTGGAATGGACAGTCGACATTCTGGTCGATACCCTTTCATCTGGGCTGACAGACAGAGGGGAGATGGCCAGTATAAAGAGGTGAGGGGAAGGGGTCGAGCAAGAGCTGCGGGTGATAGGTGGATCCAGGTGAGAAGAGGCGATGGGCAGATGGAGCCATGTGGGGGAGAGAAGGGTGGAGGCAGAGTCTGGGAGGCAGATGATGGTTTCTTGCACGTAACTTCAGTAATCGTAGATAAGATAAGATCTTTATTAGTCACGTGCATCGAAACACAGTGAAATGCATCTTTGCGTAGAATGTTCTGGATGTAGCCCGCAAGTGTCGCCACGCTTCCGGTGCCAACGTAACATGCCCACAACTTCCTAACCCGTACGTCTTTGGAACGTGGGAGGAAACCGGAGCACCCGGAGGAAACCCACGCAGACACGGGGAGAACGTACAGACTCCTTACAGACAGCGGCAGGAATTGAACCCGGGTCGCTGGCGCTGTAATAGCGTCACGCTAATCAGTGCTGGTTCTTTCAAAGGTCCTTCTCTTCTCTTCTCCCAGTTTTACCCTCCCCATTCTTTCTAGATGCTTCCCATTAAATCCCTGTCCTCCCAATCAGACAGCACACTCCAAATCCTGACTCTTCATTGCTTAAAAAGAGACCTGTTTTTAAAAAATATATCCCTCAAGTGACATGAATCTCAGAGATTATTCCAGCATTTATTACCATTCCCTATTTGCCCCTGCACTGGGCAGCTTGCTACGCCGTGTCACACCATGGAAGAGAGTGCCACGTTGCTGTATGTCTGGGGTAACTGGGCAATGTCTCTGCAGAAGCTGGGAGGCATTTTACGCCAGTCTCCAACTGATGATCTCAACAATTTGCTTCTCGTCCCATTTATACCATTTCTTAAACTTGCATTCCGCAGCGGCTGTGGTTAGATTTGAACTGATACCTCTCGTTCCCATGTCTTTCCCATCATCTTCAGCCCTTTGTCACCTCCACCTGTCATCTCCCAACCCCTGTTGCTACTCTGACTATTCCCTGCACCCACGTGTGTTCCTGTGCGTTGGAACTGCCTTACCAGACCATGATGCAACCAGTCAGGATACTTTCAACAGTGCATCTGCAGAAGTCTGTGAGAGTGTTTGATGACATGCTGAATCTCCTTAAGCTTCCAAAAAAAGTAGAGGTGTTAGCCCAGACACAAGAGATTCTGCAGATGCTGGAATCTGGAGCCACACACACAAAGTGCTGGAGGAACTCAGCAGGTCAGGCAGCATCCACGGAGGGAAATAAACAGCTGACGTTTCGGGCCGAGACCCCTCGTCAGGACTGGAAAGGAAGGGGGCAGAAGCCAGAATAAGAAGGTGGGGGGAGGGGGAGGAGCACACGCAGGCAAGGGACAGGTGAGTCCAGGTGACAAGTGAGTCCAGGTGAGAGGGCAAAGATGTGATAAGGTGAGAGGTGATCGGTAGAAGAGGCCGAGGGCTGAAGGAGAAGGAATCCGGTGGGAGAGGGCAGTGGACCATGGAATAAAGGATGGGGGAGGGGAGGAGAGGAGATGGGCAGGACATCAAGGTGGGGGAAGGGATCCACAGGAATAAAGGAAGACGGGGGGGGGGGGGGGGGGGGGGGGGGGGGGGAAGAAAAAGAAGGGGAGGGGTTACCGGAAGTTCAAGAAATCGATGTTGAGGCCGTCAGGTTGGAGACTCCCAAGGTGGAATATGAGGTGTTGTTCCTCCAACCTGCGTCTGGCCTCAACGTGGCAGTAGAGGAGGCCGTGGATAGACCTGTCAGTGTGGGAGTGGGATGTGGAATTGAAGTGGGCGGCCACCGGGAGGTCCCGGCTGTTGCGGCGGACAGAGCAAAAGCGCTCGACAAAGCGGTTGCGCAATCCGCGTCGGGTCTCACCGATGTAGAGGAGGCCGCACCAGCTTGCAATAAATGACACCCTCGCACTCTAGCCTTCTTAGTGCTGGGGCCTAGGGCAGGTCATCCGAGATGTTAATGCCCAGGAATTTGCAGCTGTTGACTCTGTCCACCAGTAAGAACTGGTACGTGGTCCTGACGTTCAACGACTATCTCCTCGGTTTTGTTGATGTGAAGCATGAGGCACCGGTCAATCGGGTGCCCTATCACACTGGTGTGCCCTGACTCATCAGCTCCCGTGATTCAGCCAACAACAGTGGTGTCGTCAGTGAATTTGCAGATGGCGTTGGAGCTGTGCTTAGCCACACAGTCGTGGGTGTGAAGGGAGTCGAGCGTGCACCCTTGAGGTGCACCCGTGTTGATGGTCAGTGAGGAGGAGATGTTGTTACCGATCTGTGCTGATTGAGGTCGATTTATTTTATTTATTTTATTTGATCTGTGTTTGTGACTGTTGGTTTCTTTCCACAGGGTGGAATTGGTCATGCTGAGGGTGACACGTCCCTGACTGCCTTTGTAACGGTGGCCTTGCAGCATTTCCTGAAGGCCTTCCTCCAGGACAACAGAGCAGCAGCTTCAACAGTGGTAATGATGTTAACATAGTTTTCTGTGCCTTGCTTGTCTCCCCGTTGGGGCCTGTCTACCTCACAGATGGTCAAGGAGGAGATTGCAGCAGCAAGAATAGTAGGGAAACCTCTGCACTAACCCTGACATCGTCATCAGATCAGCCGGCGAAGGTGGTGCTGTGGTAGTCTGGTGTACGGACCTCTCCCTTGCAGAGGCCAGACGCCAACTCTCGGACACTTCCCCTGAACCATGACCCTCAGTGGGGTCATGGTTCAGGGGTTAGTTGGAGGAACCTCGGTAGGTTCCTCCTACTTACCCCCGAACCATGACCCCACTGAGGACCACCAGGACATTACCTCCCGCACCACTGACCTCATCACCTCGGGAGATCTCCCCCTCCCCCACAGCTACCAACATGATAGTCCCGCAACCTAGGACTTGCCTGTTTCTATCTCCTCCCCAAAATCCACAGGGAGGACTGTCCCGGCAGACTGATTGTCTCCGCAAATCCACCTCTGTGGTAGAGAAGCGTTCGGCGACTTCATTTTGCTTTAAGTACCTCAGAATCGGAATGCAATGTAGGTTTGGTGAGAGCGCGGCCTGGTCATCAAATGCGCTGCAAATTAGCGGCAGAGCTCCCTCCAAAATTCAGTCTGAGGTAGACTGTGCCCTGGTGACGAGTTGCCAGCGAGGCGAAGAGTTCCCAAGTGACGTGCAGCTGGTCTGTTGCGGCTTCGGTGCACAAGTTGCAGTGACTGCTTTGTACACGGAAGACCAGGCTCAGGGTGAAGGGTCCTCTTCGCCCGGCACCTGTACACTGTCTGCCGGGGCCATCTGGAGCTCCCGGTTCCCAGCCATTTTAATCCCCCTCCCCGTCCCCACACCGACCCGTCTGTCCTCGGCTTCCTGCGCTGCCAGGGTGAGGCTAAACACAGAGTTGAGGAACAGCCCCTCATATTCCCCCTGGACAGTCTCCAACCCGACCGCACGGACACTGAATTCTCCACCTTCAGGTAACCTGCTCCCCCTCTGTCCCTTTCCCCTCCCCTCCAGATCCACCCCGTTCCTGCTACACCCACCCCAGACCCCCATCACCCTGTCTCTATCCCGTCCTCCACCCACTCCCATCCCATCACCCACACACTCCTCCCACTGGGATCCCCCCCACCATCTGCTTCCCCCCCCCACCTCCATTATTTGGTTCCATGCTCCACCTTCCCCTCCCGTCAGATCCCACCATCCGCAGACCTCTGTCACCTCCACCTACCACCTCCCGGCCTCTGTCGCTGCTCCCACTCCCCCCTCCTCCATCTGCCCCTCACCCCCTCCTCACCTGGATCCACCTACCAGCTCTTGCTCCACCCCTTCCCCTCCACCTCTTTATACCGGCTCCCTCCCCTCCATCTTCTGGTCCAGACGAAGGGTCTCGACCCGAAGCGTCGACCGTCCATCTCCCTCCACAGACGCCGCCTGACCCGCCGAGTTCCACCAGCATTTTGTGTGTTGCTCCAGATTCCAGTATCTGTGGTCTCTCCTGTGTCTCCAGCAGTGCAATGATGCCTAGTGATGAATTTTATTCAACCAAGGGATGTGAGGGTTCTCCGGCTGAGCCAGCATTTAACTGCCTCTCCCTCATTGCCCCTGAGAAGGTGGTGGTGAGCTGCCTTCTTGAACTGCTGCAGGTGTGGGTACACCCACAGTGCTGTTAGCGAGGGAGTTCCAGGACTTTGACCCAGTGACGGTGAAGGAACGGAGATATATCTCCGAGTCAGGATGGTGTGTGGCTCGGAGGGAAACTCCCAGGGGGTGGTGGTGTTCCCCAGGCTTCTGCTGGCCTCGTCCTTCTCACTGGTAGAGGTGGTGGGTTTGGAAGGTGCTGTCTGAGGAGTCTTGGTGAGCTGCTGCAGTGCGTCCTGTAGACGGTACAAACTGCTGCTACTGTGCGTCGGTGGAGAGAGTGAACGGTTGTGGATGGGGGGCCTATCAAGTGGGCTGCTATGTCCTATGTGGTGTCGAGCTTCTTGAGTGTTGTTGAAGCTGCACCCACCCAGGCAAGTGGAGAGCGTTCCCTCACACTCCTGCCTTGAGCCTTGGAGACGGTGGACAGGCTGTGGGGAGTTAGGAGGTGAGATACTCACCACAGGATTCCCAGCCTCTGACCTGCTCTTGCAGCCACATTGTGGAAATGGCCACTCCAGTTCAGTGTCTGGTGAATGGTAACCCCCAGGATATTGATAGTGGGGGATTCAGTAATTGAGGATTAAATGCTGGGTCAGAATGTAATATGTAATCATCTTCAGAAGAGTATCACAGGGTCTTTGGGGAGCAGATTGTGCCTCTGTTTAAGGGTTCTCCAACATGAGGCACCTCCAACACTTCATCTCACCATTGAGTGTTGGTGAGTGCAGGGATCAAACCAGGAGTCTTCTGACTCAAAGGCAAGGTCACTGCCCACTGAGCCATAGTTGACACTGCATCCAAGAGCCTGATGCGCTGACTGAAAGGGCAATGGAAGCCCCGACCTGCAGCGCTGTCTGTGTGGAGTTTGCACGTTCTCCCTGTGACCCCGTTGGTTTCCCCCAGGTGCTCCAGTTTCCTCCCACATCCCAACGACACGCAGGTCGGTGGGGTGGGGGTTAATTGGCCGCTGTAAATTTCCCCCTAGTGTGTAGGTGGGGGGTAGAATCTGGGGGGAGTTAATGGGAGTGTGGGGAGAATAAAATGGGATTCGTTTAAATGAGTGTTTGATGGTCAGCACGGACTCGGTGGGCTGAAGGGCCTGTTTCCCTGCTGTACAACTGTTATATTAGATCTAGCTCTTGAGAGGGTGTTGAGTGAATGTTTCAGAGAAAGGTAGAGGGAAAAAATGGGGAATGAGGCTGATACCATGGATAGGGAAGGTTTGGAGGGATGTGGGCCAAATGCAAGCAAGTAAGACCGGCTGAGGTGGGCAGCTTGGTTGGCATGGGTGAGTTGGGCCGAGAGGCCTGGCTCCGTGCTGTATGACTCTAAGGTTTCGAAGTTTCGACCAGATTCCATACCCATCACTCCCCTTTTAATATATCGCAGATTCTTCACGACCCACTGGTCTGCTCTTCTGTCCCCACCCGTCATTCCCTGCCTTACGTTAAACCCACACTCTCACCAGCTCCACTCTCCCACACACTGGGGGACAATTTACAGCTGCCCGTTAACCCACCAACCTGCGCGTCTTTGGAATGTGTGAGGAAAACGAAGCACCCGGGGGAAACACATAGAGCCGGGGGTCGGGATCGAACCCCGGGTCTCTGGATCTGTGAGGCAGCGGCTGTACCCGCTGCGCCACCAAGCTAAGTGAGAGCCCTGCTTGGGTCTAGTCTTTGCCCGAGCCAGCGTCCGCTGCTGGGATTGGGGTGGGTGAAGTATTTCAATGTCACCCCATTTCTTGCCTTGTCCTGCCAGAGGAAAAGCATTGGAAAAGCCGTGGGGTTTTTGCACAGGACGTTGCCGGACACCGAACACCCCTACACCCTGGCCATCACCGCCTACGCCCTCTCCTTCGCGGAGGCAGACTCGGACAAAGTGCTGGAGGCCGAGAGGAGGCTGAAACGGATTGCAGTTCACGACTCTGGTAAACGTTCCAAATGTTGACCTTGCTGTAAACGCGCAATCTCGGGTTGAATCTTTGCTTGGTGGAGGACGGTCAAGTAACAAGGCGATGATTGTTTGAGTCTGCTTTCGGTTTTGCTTAGAGTCCCAATCAGTGCCCAAAGTGCTAACGTACCAAGAAAATAATCTGGGGGATAAGATAAGATAAGATTTCTTTATTAGTCACATGTACATTGAAACACACAGTGAAATGCATCTTATGCGTAGTGTGTTCTGGGAGAAGCCCGCAAGTGTCACCACGCTTCCAGCGCCAACATAGCATGCCCACAACTTCCTAACCCGTACGTCTTTGGAATGTGGGAGGAAACCGGAGCACCCGGAGGAAACCCACGCAGACACAGGGAGAACGTACAAACTCCTTACAGACAGTGGCCGGAATTGAACCTGGGTCGCTGGCACTGGAAAGCGTTACGCTAACCGGTACACCACCGTGCCTGCCTGTGTATATTTGCCCGTGTAAACTGGGACGCAGAATATAAGAGGAAAAGGGTCGTGCTGCAACTTTATAAAACGCTGTTAGACCACTGCAGGAGTACTGCATGCAGTTCTGGTCACCGCACTATAGGAAGGATGTGACTGCACTGGAGAGGGTACAGAGGAGATTCACCAGGGTGTTGCCTGGGACGGAGAGTTCCATTTATGAGGAGAGACTAGAGAGGCTGGGCCTGTTCTCCCCGGAGCGTTGGAGGCTGATGGGGGCCCTGACGGAGGTGTACAAATTTATGAGGGGCATAGATAGGGTGGACAGTAGGGAACTTTACCCCATGCAGAGGTCTTTAAGATCAGAGGGAATAGGTTCAAGACCAGAGGGAATAGGTTCAAAATGAGGACTCAGAGGTCTAGAGGGGATCTGAGGAAGGAGAGTAGATGGACTCTGGAACGCACTGCCTGAAGGGGT